>NC_092810.1:3045069-3348425 GCF_040954645.1 Diabrotica undecimpunctata
TCTTGAGACATAATCTATTAGCCTATTATGTTTTGAGTTATTAATTAATTTTTTTTTTAACAATTGTTATAGAGAGAACCCGTAACAACAATAAAATCTTATCTTCTATTGACTTACATATAAGTACGTACCTACGTTAAATTTTTTTTTTTTTTTATTATCATATTTTTTTTATTATTTTTTTTTTATTTATTTTTTTTTTTTATTATTTTATTTTTTTTTTTATTTTTTTTTATTATTATTTTTTTTTTCTTAATTTTTTTTTTACTGGAAGGAAAAGGAAAATATATGGTTTTGCTGATTTATTACATACGCCTAGGGGTCTATCAAGGCGATTTGCACAACACAAAACTAGACCACGGATAGAAAGGTTAACAACTGGGTTAAAACAAAGGACTTATATAACTAACTTTTTATGTTTGAAATATATACACTGTTACCATAATACATTTAGAAATTCAATTTCATTTCACGTATGTGGCGAAAAATTATTTCATATATATGCAAGTTATTGGTTTTTATTAAATCTGATAAATTAAAAGGTCTTTGAATACTAATTTTTTCCTTATTGATATACTCGTATATTTTTATTATAAATTGGTTTATACATCGTATATTTAATGAGCAATTTAAAACTAAATGCTCAATTGAGCCTTCTTCGCCACATTCGCAAAATGGAGTTTCGGCTAAATTAATTCTAAATGTATGTAACGGAGACAGAGCATGGTTAAATCTTATTCTACATAGTATTCTAATCATATCTTTATTAAAATTTGAGTTTTTGAACCACGTTGAGGACTGTATTTTTGGTTTTATATCTTTATAATATAATCCTTTATTGGACAAATTGTACATTGTTTGCCATGAATTTAACATTTTTTTCCTTAGATGAGAATTTAGATCTTCAATTACACATTTATATTCTGATTCTTTAGGTGGTTCATTATATTTAGCAATTTTATCTACTATTTCATTATTTGATATTCCACAATGAGCTTTTATCCAACAAAACATTACATTAGATCCTCTTAATTTTATTGTACCCACCAAGTTTATAATTTCAGATAACACATAATTAAATCCAATATTGTTATATTTAGAAATATTTTCAATTTTTTGTATTGAACTTTTACTATCAGAGAATATAACGTAATTAGATTTTGTTCTTGAGAAATTACTAATATATTTAAGTGCTTCTAATACCGCTATTAATTCAGCGGTATATATCGAGGTTTTAATATTTAGATATACTACTGTACTAAATTTTCGATCTGGATCGATCGTAAAAGGCAAATGTAACCTTTAAATCTGATTTAGATGCATCCGAAAAAATATATGAATAATTAGGGAACATAGACTTTATGTCAGCTTGGAACATGCTATTCCGAATATATTGTGGAAATTCTGAGTAGTCTCTAAGATATCCTACTTTTATGCTGTCCAAGTGTTCTAATTCTATTTTAAAACATGGTAATTCTCTTGAAGTCGAAATGTCCTTACTAAGTTGTATCCTTACGTATTTGTACGATTCAATAATAGGAATTGTAGGCTTTTTTTGCCAATATTCTTTGACTAGATCGTAAATACTGAGCTCAAAGCATTTTTGGACTACTGGACTTTTCTTTGCATACATTTTTAATAAAAACTTCTCTGTTAAGTAATCTCTTCTGAAATTTAGTGGAGGTTCATTGCATTCTACATTTAAATTTGAAATGGATGTACTTTTAAGTGCACCTATACTTATTCTTAAGACTTTATTTACTAACCTATCTAATTTCTTCAGGTGAGTCTTCGCTGCTTGACTATAAAAAATTGACCCATAATCTATTATTGAACGAATATAAGCTTTGTAAAAGGTAAGCGTAACATTTGGATCGGCTCCCCAACTTGTATGACACACTGATCTTATTGCATTTAATCCTTTTTCTGTTTTTGTTATTAAGCGGTCTATGTGTTCGTTCCACAATAACTTCCTATCTATTACCATACCCAAATAGTTAATGGATGCTTGAACCTCAAAATTAACGTTATTGAATACTATAGATTGTGGTAATCTATGTTTTTTGGAGAATATACATGCTTGGGTTTTCTTTGTAAACGAAACGTTGTAAAATTATATAATAATACATTTAATACATTTTATTTATGTTGCAGGACTTATTAATAACATTATCGACCCTCTTGCGGGGTTCGGTGTACGAGAGGCTGAGGTGGACTTTTAAATTGTACGACGTGAACGGCGATGGATGCATTAGTAGAGGGGAGCTGTCAGAAATAGTCGTGGCAGTTCACGAATTAATGGGAAGGAGAGCCCATCAGGTGCGTTTATTAATATCACTTTCTCGCACGTTTCAGATATTACGGAGGCTGCTACAAAATATAAATATGTCTCGTTTATTTTGTAATCAAAAAATACGCGTCATTCGCTGCCGGTGTTTCTTGTTCCGAGTTCCTCTTTTCGTTCGTATTTTAAAGCTCGGTATCGCTGATATCAAACATAAACAAACTTTAAAGCTCAAAATTTCTATCTAAAAATCGGTCCAAAATAATGGAAGGTTTTCTTTATTATAAAATTTGCCTCATTACTTTTTCATATTGCTCCTACAAAAACATTATAATATGACTGAAACGTGTGTTAAATTTTATTTTTAATAGGTTTTGCATAATAATTTGAATCAAATTTATAGTTCAGGCGTATTACTCAAAGAGTGGTTCTTCTTCTTACAGTGCCATGTTCTTAGCGAAGGTTGGCGATGACCCCTGCAAAGTCTTCCCTATTTTGGGCTTTCCTTATTAAACTTTGAAAGTCTGATCCTGTCCAATCGTTGATGTTGCGCAGCCAGGTCATTTGTCGTCTACCCGTGCCGCGTCTGCCTTCTATTTTCCCTTCTGTAATAAGCTGAAGGAAGTTATACCTGTCGTGTCTAAATATGTGTCCAAGATAAGACGTTTTACGCTTCTTGACAATTTCTGTGAGTTTACGTTCTCTATTCATATTCATACACCTTAAAACTTCTTCATTTCTAACGCGGTCGGTCCATGGAATTTTCAGCATACGACGAAATACCCACATCTCAAAGCTCTCTAAACGTCGTAATGAGCTGACTGTTAACGTCCAAGCTTCCACGTTGTGTAATAGTACACTATATACATAACACTTTATCATGTGGTATCATAGGGACAAATCAAGATTACGGGTAGTGAGTAACTGTCGCATCTTTAAGAAGGTGTTTCTTGCCTGTTCTATTCCACATTTAACCTCTTGTTCTTGGTCTAAGGTTTCATGTATCCAACAGCCTAAATACTTAAACTTTTTCACTTGTTTAACTAGATTGTTGTTGACTGGTATATTTATAACTGGTGTGTTTTTTTTTATGAAATTACCATTGTTTTGGTTTTTCTTACATTCACCTTAAGGCCGTATATTTCTCTTTCTCGAACTACTTTGGTTAACAGAATTTGTAGTTCTTCTTCACTGCCAGCAATCAGTACCGTATCATCGGCATACCTGATATTGTCTACGATTTTTCCACTGACTTTTATTCCTCTTGTGCTTCATCTAGAGCATGTGCAAAGATGTTCTCTGAGTACAAGTTAAATAATAATGGTGATAGGTGACCTTGTCTAACTCCTCTTTGGATGTTTATAGTTTCAGTATCACCCATTTCAGTTCTGACAGAGGCGTTTTGGTTCCAGTAGAGTTCACGTATTTTATTAATGTCGTTTGGATCCAGGTTTTTTTTGCAAGCATTCTATTAGCTGATAGTGTTTGACTTTGTCAATAGCCTTTTCATAATCTATAAAGCACAAGTAGACATCTTTTTGTTGATCCCGACACTTTTGCATGAGAACAATGAAACTGAACAAAGCTTCTAGAGTTCCCATACCGTTTCGAAAGAAAGAGTGGTTAACGTCGATTTTTATTTGTTTCCCCAAAAAGAAAAACGCAAGAAAATGCAGCGACTACCGCACCATTAGCTTGATGTCTCATGTGCTAAAGTTACTACTAAAAGTCATCCATAACCGAATATATCACAAACTGGACATAGACGTTAATGATACACAATTTGGTTTTAGCAAAGGCCTAGGAACGCGTGAAGCTCTTTTTTCACTTAATATCCTAATACAAAAATGCCTGGACGTCAATCAAGATATGTACGCATGTTTTATTGACTATAATAAAGCATTCAATAAAGTACGACATAAACAATTAATGAATTTCCTGAAATCAAAGAAGATTGACTATAACGAGCTCAGGATCATATCAAATTTATACTACAAACAGCGAGCAAAAGTACGTGTTAACGAACAGCTGTCAGAAGAAATTAAAATTAGACGTGGAGTAAGACAGGGATGCGTATTGTCGCCAATTCTTTTTATCGAAGAGATATTAAAAAACGCTCTTGAGGGTGAAACAGCTGGAATAAAGGTAAATGGAGTTCCCATTAACAACATTAGATATGCGGACGACACTGCGATCTTAGCCGAAAATATTGAAGATCTTCAGAGACTGGTAACCAGAATAGCGGAGTATGGAAAAGAGTACGGTCTAACAATGAACGTCAAGAAGACGAAATTTATGAGAATATCGAAAACTCAAACAAATAACGAGAATCTTCTAATAAACGGAACCAACGTCAAACAAGTGGACAAATATGCATATCTGGGAGCAATGATTAACTCCACAAATTATTACATTCTGGAGATCAAAATCATAATAAAAAAAGAAAAGAGCAAATTTCAACAAAATGAGAAGAGTGCTATGTACAAGGAATTTAAAATTGGAACTAAGAGTTAGGTTGGCGAGGTGCTTTATTTTTTCGACTTTGTTTTATGGAATGGAATCTTGGACCTTAAATCCGACATCAATGAAAAAACTGGAATCATTTGAGCTGTGGGTGAATTCTGAAAATATCGTGGAGAGAACACGTCACAAACAAAGGGGTTCTGAAAAGGAGCAATAAAGAAATAGAAATTTTAAATACAATTAAAACAAAAAAATTGGAATTTCTCGGACATATTACACGTGTAGAGAAATACACCTTGCTCTAGCTGATTATGCAGGAAAAGATCCAAGGAAAGAGAAGCTAGAGAGGTGTAGAATGTCATGGCTGCGCAACCTGAGTGAGTGGTACGGATTTACATCAAATGAACTTTTTAGAGCAGCCGTCTCAAAAGTCCGCATAGCTATGATGATTGCCGACCTCCACCACGGAGATGGCACTTGAAGAAGAAGAATAATAATTTCCAAAGCGTTTAGAGTTCCAAAAGCGATGTTCTAGTTGACATTCACATACTTTCGAATATAGCTTAACTTCACATGTGTAGGATGAGGCACTCTCCGAAGATATTGGTCAACAAGTTTCATAAAATTCAAATGGCAAGTAGACCCTCACGCTTATCTTGCTTCTACAGTAATGAGACTCAGTACATGTAATGATTTCTATAAATATTTTGATACAGTTTCTTTTTTCATAATTTTTTGGACACACTCTATTGCCACTTCTACGTTCCCTGGGTAGCTCTCCAGTAATAAAACATCTCTTGCAATTCTTTGTATGTGGTTTTGCATAGAGTTGGGTAAAAAAAATTTGGAAAACAAGCGAAACTGCATAAAAAAACGATTGTCGCACAAGTCTAAAATCATAAAGTTTGAGATGAACCACTCACTTAGTAAGTTTGTCATCATTCCTTTTGTCTTTCTGACTGAAGAACTTTTTTGCGTCTTTTTCTCCATAAAAATAAACAAAAATGTTCCTAATTTGACAAAAAAACAACCTTTTAGTTACTTGAATAATTATAATCTGCTGAAAATTTCTTTCTTAAAAACAGCTGTTGTAATAACGTGTTCGTCACGTGAACCAACGAGCAAATTTCACTGGTGGTAGAGTAAGGAGCGAGTTTTGCAAGAAAAACCTCAAAGCCAAAAGGGAGTTCTGCATATAACTGTAATTTTCTCGACAGCATTTTAGTTCAGGAAATGAAGCTCGAAAAAAATTAAAACCTCGCAATTTTTTCGTCCTGCATGGATTGAGTTGAAATTTTAACAGAAGGTAGGTGATAGCCCAAGGATCAAAATCTATATCGAACCGAAGTGCGCTGAAGGGTTTTAGGGGTGAAAACTACCCCTAATTGTCAAAAATTATAAAATAACATATTAAACCTGAATATGGGTAAGATTTGGTTTGAATTAATTAAATAATGATAGTTTCGTGCTTTTGAATAAAGTTCCATCATATTTCAACCCTTAAAAAGCGACCCTTGTTAGGGGTTAATGTAAAAAAAATTAGTAATGCTAAGAAAATGATTTCGCCTTGGAACGATTTGCATAAAAATTTGGAATTAACCTCAACTCACCCTCTGCTTTATAGTTTATGTTATGCCGATGAACCCTGATTGTTCTTAGGGGTGTGAAAACAACTCCTAATTTTCAAAAATTGTAAAATAACATTACAAATCTTAAGATGAGTGAAATTTGGTTTGGATTAGTTAAATAGTGATTTTTTTATAGTTTAAAATACAATTTCATAAATTTTCAACCCTTAAAAATCAATTGTTATGAGTGCTATAGGTTAAAAAAAAATTTTATGCCAAAATTTTGCAATTTTTCAACTTTTGAAAATCACCCTTTACAACATTGCAGTTTTTATAAACTAATTTAATAGATATAAATTGAAAAAAGTAGAATCAAATACAAAAAAATTTATCAACATAAAAAGGCACCATATATTCTTATACATTTACATAAATAGTTGAAAATATTTACATTTATAGGTAAAACAATTGTAATATTAATTTTATTCGTCATCAATTACGTCTTCATCGTGATCTATGTCATCCTCATCTTCTTCAATTATTGGTGGACTATTATTGCACCCTTCACCTGAGCACCCAGAACAAGTAGAGTTACAGTATAAACCAACTTTTCTGCACCCACATGAAACGCGGCATCCTTTTTTGCATTGGCAAAAAATAATTTTCAAAAGTTCATCGGGTGCAGGTTGTTTGTTCATGCGTACGGGTAATAACAAACCATCTTTGGAATACCATCCCCAATCTGTTGCTCTGATATTTTCATTGCCAAGCCACTGTTGAAATTGGTAATAGCCTCTTTTTGAATGCTCATCTAAGGCATCAACAGTGGGCAGAAGGGATGATAGCTTAACCGCACAGTTTTTCGTTGTAGCTTTGATGAACTGTTCGTATCGCATCTGCTCGAGAAAAGCTTCCAAATCTTTTATTTTTTTTAACTTGGTAAGCAGATGTTTTATTCTGTTGTATGGGATTTCAAAATAAGAACGCTTAAAATTTCGAATGTATAACGCCCCACTACCTAATATACCGGTTTTGTATATTTACAATCGATTAAAAACGTCGATTTTTTCGTCTAAAAGTTGTTACTTTCAATCGCGAATAACTTGAAAAATATCAGTTTTACAAAAAAAATGTATGGAACATTTTTTGTTTAGAATCACTTTTTTAATCGAAATCTATGGTTAAAACGTAAAAAAAATTTTCACCCCCGAGATGGGGTGGCAACCACCCCCAAGGCTTTGGCGCACTTTGGTTCGATATAGATTTTGATCCTTAGGCTATTACCTACCTTCTGTTAAAATTTCAAGTCAATCCACGCAGGACGAAAAAATTGCGAGGTGAAATGATTTCCTGGACTATTTGTGTGCTTAAAAATGAGTTTTGTGAAATTCTGGTTTTATCATTCCATTCCTGTTTAAAATTGAAATTACCTTAACAAAAAAAATTTTGCAAGATTTTGTCGATTAGCGAGTTTTGGAAATAATATATAAACAGTTTTCAGGAAGTAAAGATAGCCATAACCTCACTTAGAAATAGAAAGTCACCAGGACCAGACAGAAAACCAACGAGATTTTAAAACACGGATGAGAAAGTATAGCCTTAGAGATGATTAAACTTATACAAAAACTATTATTGCACTGTAAGATACTAGACGCATAGAGAAACAGCATAATGATAATAATGTTCAAGAAAGGAGATAAAGAAAGTACTAACAATTATAGAGGTACAAATCTACTGAACACCGCACTTAAGCTTACCACACAAGTCCTAACCAACGAAATCTATAACAATAATTCATAACTAACACCTTTATCTGATGAACAACAAGGATACAGATCTAGATAATCCTGTGTAGACGCCGTATTTATACTAAGACATCCCAGAAAAGGCCAATAGACAAAGTACAATAAACCAACATACCTACGTTTTGTAGACCTGACAAAGGCTTTCGATCGCATCCAAGTCGAAGACGTCTTACACCTACTATATAAAAGAAACATCCCAATCAATATCCCACTAATATAGTGTATACCAGTACAGTGTATGGTTACAGAATATTGAACAAAGAAATCCAAATATTATGTTAGGCAGACGACGCCGCATTAATCGCCGAGACAGAAGACGAGCTCCAAAGATTAACACATATCTTCAATACAACAGCCAAGAGATAAGTCACCAAATGGACGAGGCAGTATTGGCAGACTAAGAAAAAAATTGTGCAATAATTTAAATAATTTGGAAGGCTAATATTGAAGAAGAAACAAGCTTTAAAGCCTACATACAAGAAGAAAGAAGAAGAAGAAGAAGGAAATTATAGCCTCACATGGTATATTACCTACTTAAAATTAAAAGGTTTTGTAGTACTGGACGGGAGGGGATTGATAAACGACAGATATCTATATCGTTAAAAGATGACCCCTTTGGAATAATGAACATTGCCAAACATCTTTTTTGATTGGGCAACCCTGTATAATAATACTACTGTACTATTCATTTTTTTAAATCGTATTTATCAATACTTTTGGTATAATTACACAAATTATATACTTATTTAATATATAATTTAAATAACCCATTTAAAATATGAGTGACGTGGAAAACTTTTTCTCAGGTAAAATCTGTGGACTTTGTCCCAAATACCGACAAAGGTAATTTAAAAAATACGTAGTCAGTAGATTGAAAAATTGTTTCCATTTTTTTAGGTCTCAGTTTGTAACTTTGTAATTTTCCGAGGCAGATTCACTTTGCTTAGAAACTTTTTTGAAACTTTTAGGTAAATTTGTGAGAGGTTTTAGGCGTTAGAGATAGAATAGAAGTTTGTTAAAAAATGTTGTTGTTCATATTTGGAGTTGCGTCAATTTTGCTATATGTCAGTATCGAAATTTAGAACATGTATACATTTTTTAATAAATATAGGCAGTCGAGTACACAGGAAAAATATTAAACCCAACATTTTATTCATACTTTTGTTTAAAATTTAAATTTTTTACTTTACTTTATATACATATATAATGGCTGTATACCCCAACGTAGGGTTAAACCGCGAATGCTTTCTAGATCATATTTCTTGGTGGATCAGTCCCTTTTTGTTTATGTTATCTTCTTGACGATATCTCTCCATTTTTTCCTTTCTCTAGTTTTTCCTCTCCATTCTCTGACTCCTACCATGTGGAGGTCTTCTTCAACTTCTTGCAGCCACTTTGGTCTTGGTCTTTCCCTTCTCTTTCTTCTGCTTCATCTCTGCTTCATCTCCTGCTCGAGAGATGTGATCTAACCATCTAACTCTGCATTGCTTTATTTTAGTCACGATGTTTTCCTTAAGTTCTTCCTTAATCTCTGCATTTGTTCTGCTTCTATATTCATTTTGCTCTGTTGTGATTGGTCCCAGTATGGTTCTTATAATCTTTTTCTCCGCTATTCCTAAGTCTTCTTCATCGTTTTTGACAATCGTCATTGTTTCTCCAGCATATAATAATATTGGCCTAATTATGCTGATATAAATGTTCATCTTAGTTGTCTTAGTCAGTGTTTTGCTTTTAAGTAATCTTTTGTTTGCAAAATAAGCTTTATTCGCTGCTAATATTTTTTCTTTTATTTCGCACTTCATTTGTTCGGTTTTGCTTATTGTGCTTACCTCCCAGATATTTGAAGTATTCTACTTCTTCAAACTCAGAACTTTCTTTAATTTACTCTATTTAAATCTAAATTATACACCGTTTTTTTTAAGAAAAACCTATTGTTTTTAAATATCTAATAGTATTTGAGATATACAAAGAGGATCAAAATTCTGAAAACGCATAATTATCTCTTAAATAGATGGTCCCAATTATACAAAAACAGAGATACAAAATTATACGAATATAATTATACAAAGTTTGAAATTTGATGTTTGGTACGTTGCCAGATTTACCATTTTTCTGATATCCTTAGTCTCTGGTTTTTTAAATACAACACCCCGTAGATTGTATCCATATTAAAATCTCCATTTTAATACCAGTTTCGATTTTATGTACTTAGGAACAACTTAAAATGATAAAACAAAAGCTTAGAACCGTCTAATCGTCTCAATAAATTTTTTGGTTCAAGCTATGTTTAAATAAATTTTAACCCAAGTGTTAGATATTTTTGAACTTGGATTAAAGTTAGAATTGCAATAATAATACAGTATATAAAGTGTTGTATTTAAAAAGTGACTATTGATATCAAAATATTGGAAAATCTGGCAACATTGCAAATATCAAATTTAAAATCTCCATATTGCATAATAGGCGTATCCAGCATATTGTACAATTCGGACCATCCATTTAAGAGATAATAAGGCGTTTCCATACTTTGTATATATATAATGCTAACGGATGTCTTTTAAACTCATAGCTTAATGATTTTCTTTATTGTTGGAATCTTTTTGTTTTCAGTATTTTTTCAAATCTGTTAGCCTCAATATATTTAGTACCCAATCTGTATTCATTCGTTATAATTCTCGTAGATGTCTTGTTGCCTCAGCTATATAAATATCTTAATGTTAGTTCCTCTTCTGTAGAGGTCTGCAACTTTAGCTCCTTCTAGAATTCTTCCTAAAATCTTTGTCTCATATGCTTGTATTAAAGTCCAAGTCTAACTTACATGTAGCACCGTTAGTGTCAACACTGTCGTATTTTAGATACAGTACGTTAGATTTTGGATTAGATATTGCAAACTACATGAAGCGCTAAAATTGGCAACTTTGCCTCGTGCGAGGAAAAATCTCCGATCCCCTCTGACACCTAGACTTCTAGACAAAAAATGAGAAAACCATTTAGTAACATATAACAACGCATGAGATATGCATCTGCGTCCGTCGATTTTGGTTTCCTTACGTATACCCGGTTCATTTCTTATAATATAAACTCGATAAAATACACTGACCTTTATAAGGCGGTGCATTTGTATCGTTTTTTAATATTCTGTACAATTTTTTGTGGTTGAATTAAAAATAAAAAGCTCATTTTTTTTAAAAGATAAAACAAAAAAAATACTCTTATTGAAAATAAAAAATAATTCCTAATCAAATAAGAAATAATTCTTGATTCCCTACAGAAATTATGAAGAAAATATTTGTCCTTCTACAGCTGAACAGTATCCCAATCTGTCATAAAAACTTCTGCAGTAAGAGTAGACAGATGTAAGAATTTCTACTGTAACATAATTGGAGATTAATTACTATTTTAATGGGAATAAGCCACAATTAAAGGTTAAAATACGTTTATTGACATTTCAATTTCCACTTCGGAAATCGAATTTCAAATTTTGTTTTTTGTTATTTAGTGAAAAATTCTTCTAATAATTTAATTTTATCTGACTCATCTATATTGACAATTCAGACATACATTCAGACAAGTAAACGACTTTAAAATGATATTGCCAATATTGTTGAGTTGCGTTCCTGGGACGACTTTACTTATAAGATAGTTCATTCGATTACATGAAATCAACTTTAACTTGAGAATATCCGTCAGAAAAGATCATAACATGCAATTCGTCCTTAAAAAGACAAATACATGCCATGATGACAGTAAAATTCTATTATGTGGTTTTTTCCTGGTTTTTCCCCATGGGGAAAATTCAATTTCAATTTACTATGGAATCACTAACAGGAGAATTTTACTGTCATCATGGCATGTATTTGTCTTTTTAAAGACGAATTACATGTTATGATCTTTTCTGACGGATATTCTCAAGTTAAAGTTGATTTCATGTAATCGAATGAACTATCTTATAAGTAAAGTCGTCCCAGGAACGCAAATATAGATGACTCAGATAAAATTAAATTATTAGAAGAATTTTTCACTAAGTAACAAAAAACAAAATTTGTTTAATTTACTAATGTTTGTATTTTGAGAACGATTTCCGAAGTGGAAATTGAAACGTTAATAAACGTATTTTAACCTTTAATTGTGGCTTATTCCCATTTAAATAGTAATTAATTTAAAATGCCACAAGAAAATAGCTTCAGAAAAATATAATTGGAGATTTCTCTTATTCGGTTTTTTATTTCATCCAAATATTGGGCTCTAGCCTCAGGATGATCGTAGGTAATGCTTTTTAAATGTCCCAAAAAAACAAGAAGTCAATAGGTGTAAGATCTGGAGATCGTACAGGCAACTTAATATTGCCTGTTAGACTGATAACTCGCTTCGGGAAAGTATTGCTTAAGTACTCCTTAATTATTCGAGCGTTGTGAACTGAACAGCAGTCTTGATGGAACCAAACATTCTCCAGATTTACATCAGGAAGATTAAGAATAGCGGGAGGAACACGATTTTGTAACAAATCGAGGTATACTCTACTATTCAAGTTGCCCTCAATACAAATTAACTTTTTGAGGACGTTAATTTCGATAAACAACACTTCTGTGCTGGTTTTCTTACGCCTAATACCTCGTAATGGAAGGATTGTGTCTCCTTACTAGCGAAAACGGAAGATTCATCAGTGAATAAAATGTTTTTAACAAAATTGGGTTCATCGTTAGCCTTCGTTATTAGAGTTTCACAAAACTCCATTCTTCGGAAGTAGTCGTCTGGGTAAAGCTGCTACGGTTTCGAATCTTTAAAATTCTTGTAACCGTGCTTTTTACGTACTTTTGTTAAAGTAACATTGCTAACATCTAACTCTCTAGCAACTTTTCTTCTTGAACGTGTTGAATCTACCTCGATTGTTGCCTAAATTTGTGCAACTTTTTCTCTTTTCTTAACTTTTTCTGGTGACACTTCTTTGGCGTGATATTTTCTGCAGCTTTTGAGGTAATAACAACTCTCTAATTTTTTAACAATATTATGAATTGACTGTATGCAAGGAATTGGTCCCCCCTAAAAAAACAGTAGAAAATAAATCTACACACTGTTGTCCAGAATTACCACCATAAAACAATTTTATTATTGGAACCTTTTCTTCGGGCGTATAAATAGACATGTTTATAAAAATAAATTAAAAATCTACGCTCTTATTGCTTTAATCAACCACTGTGTAATGACAAATTATTGGCGACGGGTCAACGGAGGTTCGTGGAAAGTCGACGGCGCGCAGTGTTGCCATTTATAGTCTGTATATCTAATTAAAAACTTAACGTACTTTATGTATTTTTGCTTCTTTTTATTATGAAGAAATTTCTTCTGGTTTTTATTTGAGACTTATTAGTTGTTGAAGCCCTATTATTAGCTTTTTTCCTCCGTCGTATTTTAGTTTTGTAATTTATTATTTCTTTTCATTTTTTGTTGTGTTTTTTTCTTGCGTCACTATGTGTTATTTTTTTATTACTTTACTATTTCTCAAAATGTTCTTTCCATCTGGCAATGAGGTCTGATTTCTGATGTCTCGTCAACATACTGAATCATTATTAATATGTTCTTCTGCATTTCTTAGCTGTACTTCCTAATTCTTGAAAGAAATTTCTACTATATTTTTTTCAGAAATTGGCTTTTATTCTATATTTTGGCACCCACGAACTTATGGTTTCTTAATCTACATTTTTTTTACTCTTCTTTTTACGCCTTTCAATTTTATATTTTGTTTTTTTTCTTCTTTTCCTGTTGGTACCATCCTTTGTTTGTCTTTTCCTTTTTCTTAATACCTTCTTTGAAATCATTTTTAAACAACTTTCTTTTTTAGGAACGTATTTCTGGATGCCGCTTTTATGATCTCCCACATTCTTCACCATATTTTTTTGATATCTCATTCATTTGTTGTGAAATTTTGTTTTTCCAATTCATTTTTAAATTTTGTCTTTTTTTCTACGGCTTTTTTTTATTCTTATCAATAATCTTATACGTTGAAAGTATCTGCTGCTTTTGCCATGTTTTCCTTTTTTTTTCCACAGCTTTTTTTTCATTTTTGCAATCACAAAGAAATGTTCACTATCATTTTTATATTTTCTGTTTGATTAAATTCGCTAAGCATAAAAATAAGTATTTCAAATTCATTTTTAAATGTTGAACTTTTTGGATTACACGTTATTATCACAAAAGACTGAAAAATCCTTTATATACCTAGTACCTGTCTGTCACTGTTTTAATTTATAGATATTAGACTGTAGTCAAATGATAGTAATAGAAAATGTCGCCGCATTTAAATCGTTTTACCATATGTTACCACAATTATAACAATTTGATAAAACATCTTACACTTCTTAATTAGACCAAAACATTTACAATACATTTATTTCTACACTTGTCAATGTATATACTGTGGAATTTTCTAGCTTTCTTCAACAAATAATCTCAATTATTAGTATATAATTAATAATTTCTGTATTTCTATAGGTAGAAGATGATAGAAAAGCGAGAGAGCAGATAGACCGAGTCTTCCGAAAATTGGATTTAAATCAAGACGGCGTTATCACCATAGAAGAATTCATGGAATCCTGTCTCAAAGACGACGTCATCACTAGGTCATTGCAGATGTTCGACGCGGTGCTGTGATAAATGTGCTGAGGCCTTTATCCACGGGGTCAACATCCAATACCGAAATCAGTCTTTGTGAACAGTGCGTTGGACATTATGGAGGTGGATTATTGACGAAAGTAGACGATTGTGAGTGTTACTTTTAGGAAATTCGTAGACTCAGAACAGATGAAGGTAGTGGTGATACGAACTCTTATATAGTACTTTTAATAAATTGACTTTATGATTGTTTAAAGATATTTTATGCTCAAATCGTAATAAAAACAACAACAATTATTATTATTATTATTATAAAACAAATAAGGACAGAGGAGCGAGCTCCTGTTATGACCAAAAATATATTAAATATTATTAATATTATTATAACACCAATAAAAATAGAACAATGCAGTCCTTTAAATGAAAGAAAGAGCTATCAAGTCTCTTTTTAACTATTTTAGCACTAGTTGCCGATATGTTGATTTGATCCAAATTGTTCCAGATATTAAACCTTGTTGTCGTTAATCTCCTCTTTAATTTGTAACATCTCTTAGTATTTTGTCTTAATTTAAAGTAAATATGGTGTTTCCATGGTGTCACCACCATCAAATCTCGAAATTTACAGTTCTTCGAACCTATTATGCGAAATAAATCCAGATATCATCATCATCATCAACGGCGCTACAACTCTTCGTGAGTCTTTGCCGCGTTTACTATTGCCTTCCATGTTTGTCGGTCCTGTGCCAGTAATTCCCATTCTCGCACTCCCATTTTCTCTAGATCTTCTTTGACTGCATCTTTTCACCTTTTTCTAGGCCGCCCTACAGTCCTTCTTCCCTCTGGCCTTTCCCAGAACACATTGTTTATAATCCTAATCCTTTATCCCAATCCTAAGGTGCCATCAGAAGAATCCAGATATGCTCTCCATGCTCAAGCCATCCTGCAAGGAAAAATATTTGGAAAACGAGGTCCAGGAAGAAGAGGAACATCTTGGTTAAAGAACCTTAGAATCTGGTTCAATACAACATACGTACAGTTTTTCCGCGCTGCTGCAGATTAAGATTGCCATGATGATCGCCAACATTCGTACCGGATAGACACATCAAGAAGAGAAGAATGGTGTTTAGGTTCCCAAAATTATATTTTCAAATACGAAAGAACATAATTAGGTCATTTCAAAGAAGTCGATGCTCGAATTTTGAATGTAAGATTTTATCTCGACTAAGATCTGGACTTCACGCTGGCCCAGCAAACTCAAGAATAGGTATGACAGGTATATAGAGTAAAGTTTACTAATAGAGGTTAGAGATATACGTGTAAAACATTTACGGATCAGAAACAGTTACACGGTTACATACTGACAATATGCGACCAAAACAATTTAAGTCACTATTAATTATCACTCCAAGATCATTGTAGGATGCTACTGAGTCTATGGGATGTCTGTTAATAAAAAACAGTAGTTATGGATTATTTTTGCACGCATTTTTCATTGTTAAGCGGAAATAACCATTATGGGAACCATTTGAATATTGTGTCAAGATCATGTTGAAAAACAGTTGGTTAATAACTGGACTCACATTTCATTTGGTATCATCAGCGTAAATGGAAACTTTACTGGATACCATGAGCGGAAGATTACCAGTGTACATACAAAAGAGTAGTGGTTCAAGTACAGATCCTTGTGGGACCCTGCTCCTGACTGGTTTATCTAGTAAATAGACTATCTCAATACGAACCTGAAAGTATATCTCCGATAGAAAATTTTTACTTCAATTATCTAACTTTCCGCGGATACCATTCTTCTTCTTCCTATGCCGTCCCCATTAACGGAGGTTGGCGACCACATTTCTCAAAGTTTCTCTGTCTTTTGCAACGTGGAATAATTCGTCTACAGTCATGTTTGTCCAGTCTCTAATATTTCGCAGCTATGACTTCCTCTTTCTACCTATTCCCTTTTTGCCATCGACTCTACCCTGCATTATGACCTGCAGAAGACTATATTTATCATTCCTCAGTATGTGTCCAAGGTATGCAGTCTTGCGTACTTTTATTGTTCTCAACAATTTTTTGTCTCGACCCATCCTTCTCAACACTTCCTCATTGGTGACCCTGGCAGTCGATGGAATTCTCAACCTTCTCCAGTATATCCAAAGTTCAAAGGCTTCAAGCTTCTTAACTATTTGCGCTTTTAAGGTCCATGTTTCTAACCCGTACAATAGTTTGGACCAGACGTAACATTCAACAAACCTCAGTCTCAGCGCAATATTCAGATTTTTGTCACAGAACAATTGCTTGAATTTTAAGAACGCTGCCCTTGCCATTTCTATTCGTACTCTGATCTCTTGGTCTGGATCTAATTCTGTGTTAATGTAAGCTCCCAGATATTTATATTTTCTCACTCTCTCTATTTGCTGTCCACCAAGGGTTAGTTGTTCATTATTTATTGGACTCCTTGATACTATCATAAATTTGGTCTTATCTGTGTTGATACCATACTGATCCAATTTAGCTAGAAATCGAGCTTTGAGAACACGATCAAAAGCTTAGGAGAAGTCTAAGTAAACTACATCAATAGAATTCTACTTGTTTAAAGATGACAACAAATCGTTTACACTATGAAGTCAGTTTGTGATCGTTTAATTACCCTTGATAAAGCCATGCTGTTGGTGAGGGATGACATTTTCTTGAACGAGTAATTTAGAGTTTTCGAAATAATGGACTCTATGACCTTGCTATCAATAGGAACCAGGCCGTTAAACGATAATTATTACAATCAAGTTTATTTACTCTCTTGAATTTAGAAGCAAAGATTAGTCCCTCTAATCCAGTTAATAAATTATTAGTATCATTTCTGTTCTTGGTACGAATTCACATTGTTCTTCAGGTATCTCTAGAATTAGAAAGTTCTTGCGAAACGATTAGTTGCATCAGGAATAAGGGCAATGGTTATGTAATTGCTGCATATGGTTAGTGATCCTTTTTAAATAAAGGGATTAAGATTGATTCGTACCTCTTGTCAGACCATTCATCTGTGATCAATATCATGTTGCACATATCTAGTATTTAATCTATGCCTTTTAAAGGTCTCCGCTGTTATGCCATATATTCCTGAAGACTTTTTTTTCTTAGTTAGTTGAGGATCTTGTACACTTCTGCTCTTAAAATAATTGGTTCTGTCTCTTTGATTGTATGTTTTTTGTATTCTGAAACTAATGTTTGTTTTGACGTGTCTTTGTATAATTCTAAGCAGTAATTTCTCTAGGTTTCTGCAATGTTATGTCGGTTTTTACTTCTCCATTATGGTCTTAAATGGTTTAAAGGTGTGGCTTGAACTCTAGGGCCAAATATTTTACAGATTTGCAGATGTCTCTTAATACCAGTCTCGGAGATTTTGGAGCCAGGATGTTCTTCTTCGGCCTGGGACTGTTCTTCCGCCAATCTTGCCCTGTATTAATATTAAGAAGGTTATACCTCTATGGATGCCTGCTGTATTTTGCAAGTTGTGTTTAGTTTGAACCTGCAAATTATTTTAAGCCGTTTATGAATCTGATCCACAGTATGCTCTAGGTATAGCTTTTAATATTTATTACTGAGCTTTTTTGGACTAGTCCACATTGATAGTGTTGTTGGGTGGTATTTATAAAGTTTATTTGTTATCACTAGATTGTTTTTAGTGGTAAAATATAGATGTTCTCCTTTGTTGTTTTTAATGCCCAAGCATTGTAATTGTATGATAGAAAAGACAGAAGAAAAGAATGAAACTAGAATATTACACGAATGGGTAGTGGGATACTATACCAAACTAAAGGTCTAATATGGGAAGAAGAAAAATTGGCGCTGGTTTCAAACACTATAAAAAATATAAGAAAAGGTGTAAAAACATCTTTTCGGGATAAAGTAAATGTAATTAAATTTTAGCGATTTTATCTTGATTCTCTATACGATCAGTTTATTTCTTCCTGGAACAATTTTTTCTTTCTTATAAGGTCACGTTCATAAATCGCCTCTATCTATATGAAATCTCATTCTGGCATTTAAATAGCTAAAGGATCGCTTACGCCTCAAAAAGTCCGACAAATATCGATTTATGGAAATGGGTGAAATAGGGGTAGTCTCAAATCAAAGACGGAGGATATGGTGGACAAAGAGGAATTTATTTTTTCAAAATAAAAAAATTTGTTTAGAAGATTTCATATTAAAATCACAAATAGAACAGTTTTTCCTAAGATTTTATATAACTAAACATCTTTTCCAATGTAAATAACGTCTTTCCAATGATCTACTTTACGACGTTTTGTATTCAAGAATAACTTTTGTATAAGTAAAGTTAAATCAATAACAAACGTACTTTCATCAAAATGGGATAATACACAGTTTATTGGCCATCTAGACGAACAAATGAAACCGAATCCCTAAAGAAAATGAAAAATAATCGAACCCCGGGTGAAGATGGAATAGCATCAGAAGCACTAAAAATTGGAGGGGATGTATTACTTGAAAAAATTAAACAACTTTTCAATATCTGCCTTCACAGCGCCAATATTCCAACAGACTGGAACAACGCTACTATGATTCTATTATACAAAGCAGGAGACAAAGCAAATTTAGAGAATTACAGACCGATTAGCCTCCTCAGCCATATGTATAAGTTGTTTACGCTAATACTAGTTAAGACAATGGAAAGAAAATTAGAGACTTATCAACCAAGGGAACAGGCAGGATTCCGAAAAAGTTACGGAAAAAATGACCATCTACAAAGTATAAAAACCCTAATAGAGAAAGCAGTAGAATACAATAAACCTCTAGTTCTAATATTTATCGATTTTCATAAAGCCTTTGACACAGTTGAGCTAAGCAAAATATTACAGGCGCTTAAAGAATGCAGGCTAGATTATAGATATACTAAATTATTATACAAAATATACCTGCAGGCAACAACCACTGTCAGATTACATACTAACAGTAATCGCATAAAAATAGAACGGAGGGTTAGACAAGGAGACCCAATGTCACCTAAACTTTTTAATACGGTGCTAGAACATGCCTTTAAGAATTTGGATTGGATGACAAAGGGAATAAAAATAGATGGAGAATATCTAAACAACTTACGTTTCGCCGATGATATACTTATAATAGCTGAAGATCTAGGTATGGCAAGATAGATGGTACAGGAACTCGTTGTGGCTACAGAAAATGTAGGTTTAAATATAAATATCTCAAAAACAAAAATCATGACCAATTTGGTACCCAACCAGAACATCAGTATTGGTGGGAAAGATATAGAACTCGTAGATAGATATAAATACCTGGGACATGAAATTATGATTGGCAGGGATAACCAGACTCATGAACTGAAGAGAAGAATCGGCCTTGGGTGGGTAGCATTTGGAAACTGAGAGAAACTTTTAAAAGTGAGCTGCCCACATGCCTAAAGAGAAAGGTATTTGATCAGTGCGTCCTCCCAGTCTTGACGTACGGAGCAGAAACACTTACCTTAACAAAAGCAGCAGCTACCAAACTGAGAGTCACGCAGAGAAGAATGGAGCGTTCCATGTTAGGAATAACTCTGCGAGACAGAATAAATACATCAGGAAAAGAACCGGAGTGACTGACATCATCGAGAAGATAGCCAGACTAAAATGGAGATGGGCATGACACATAGCCAGAATGACAGATGGGCGATGGACAAAGAGGTTATTGGAATGGAGGCCAAGGGAAGACAAGAGAAGCGTCGGTCGACCACCTACAAGATGGACTGACGATTTAAGAAGACTCAATAAAAACTGGATAAGAGCGGCGCAAGATAGACGGGGTTGGAAACATGAGGAAGAGGCCTATGTTCAGCAGTGGACTCTTGAGGCTGGATGATGATGAGACGAACAAATTATTAGAATGATCAATTCTCAAGTTTTGAAATTATTCCTGTCGAATTATTACAGGCAAGAGGCTCTTGCCTATGAAATAGAATAATTCAACCAATGCAAAACTTCTGCCACCAAATACAGATTTTTAAATACTTCTTTTTATCTGAATAATATTAAATCCTTTGTCTTCTTCCATTCACTCAGTATAGATTTGCTCCAACTGCTAGATAGTGGTCGCAATATATGTCACATCTAATGTAACTATCTTCTTCGATATACTCGTTGTATATGCACCATCCCACACTACAAGATTACAAACAAGAACAATCAGAGAAGCTTTTCGTTATATTGTCCACCCAAAAAAAAGAAACTTTAAATAACTTTGAAAGCAAGCCATTGACAATAAAAATTATTTTATTCCAAAGCTCAACGTACCGACGATAGCGAATAAGTCACCCATTGAACAAACTTTCAAATTTACTAAGGAGAATATTGGACACAACAATCTAGTGAAGAACAAATGCTGAACAGCAAACTAACAGATAGAAAAACTGCATTGCTGCATTCGTAATAACAACAACATAAAAAAAATTATCGACTGTAGACTGTGAAATCTAGTAGTCGAAACGTAAAAGCTGTTTCAACTAAAGGACCAAAACCTTTAAGGAAATTTTTTGGCATAAACTAGACAACAGATGAATCAAAATAATTGTGTATTGGAGACCGTGAAATCCCAAACGGCAATTATTAGACATACTCAACCAAGATGGATGCAAATAGACCAGGATAGATATTGATGAAGGAAAGAAGAAGAAACCTTCGTCCAAAGATCAATGTTCTAGTTAGATAAGACAAAAAATTTTAACATGAGAATAGTTTAACAACAGTAAATGTTTAGTAAAAAGGAGGTATTGAAATTCGCTGGTTAATTAATGGAAGTAATAAATAATTGTATTAGTAGTGACTGCACAAGACCAAGACGACCTGAGCTACATGATGAAGAAACTACAAGAAAAATATACCAAGGCTGGCCTAGATATTAACCTCGCGAAAACAGAGTACCTATCTCCAAGTGAAGAAGACATAGAAGATCTACAGATTGATGACAACGTAACAATCAAAGGAAAGGACGAATTCAAATACTTGGGGTTTATAATCACGAAAAAGGCAACAACAGAGGAAGAAATTACACAAAGATTAGGACAAACAAGAACAACAATCCAAAAAACTTTACTCAGTATGATATACATCTAAATATGAAGACAAAAACATAGATTAATAAAACATTAGTGCGAAGTATTATGACATATGGGGCTGAAAATTGGATCATAAACAAGAAAATCAGGAGTAAGATAGTAGCAACAGAAATGGAATGCCTGCGAAGATGCTAAAGAGTAACAAGAATGGATAGGAGAAGTAATGACGAAATAAAGCAAAGAACATCAATAGAAACAGATATACTAACATTATATAGAACAAAAAAAGACTAAAGTGGTATGGACATGTAAGAAGAACTCGTGACAGCAAATGGATAAAGAGAAGAACCGAATGGAGCCACATAGGAAGAAGGAAAAGAGGACTACCCCGAAAATCCTGGATTGAAATATATATGTAATTGAAAATAAAAAAAAAACTTAAGGATAAGTCACAAAACTCTGGCATAGGTCACAAATGTTAGTTTATGCAAAGAAAGGCACTTACCATTTGTGGAAAGGTGAATTAATTGAAACCAGGGCAGTATTTTAATTCGGTGGCTAAAGTCACAATGCCAACGGCGGGAAGGAAAGAGCGCGAAAATACCACCGTGACCAGCAGTCATTGAGTAGATGTTAGCATCCCGACTACTGGTTATTTACTGGCAATTCTCTATATATAGGGGTATAGGGCAAAAACCCCGTACTACGAGATTTTTGTTCAAGGGTGGCCTCGAAGGGATATCTTTCGAGCGTGTTTCGAATAAATGGGAGTATCATTATTAAACTAAAGCTGTGTATTGCGTATGCTCTTTTAAAAGGAGATAATTTAGATAAATGGTTCAAGAAATTTGAGATTTTAAGAGCTTTGGAGCAAACAACAGTAAATGAGGAGAATTTTGGACAGTCAATTACAGGACTATGACATGGGACAGGCAGCACGAGGTCTCATGGCAGAAATAGAGGTTAAACACTTTGGATTAGACTATCATTATATAAGAAAGTAATAAATATGTACAACAGTCAGTATTAAACATCATTACATGGCGCAGTCTTGTGGTCAATGAAGCCTGCTGCTTCCAAACTAAAACAAAACCAAGAAGTTGTTAGAATTAGAATAATATGAAGTTTAGAAAACTTCAACCATTATAATTTGAAGGTAACGTGGCTGAAAACTTTGGGCGATTCAAACTGTCGTTTGAAATTTACCTCTTGTCCAGTGGCAAGGCGGAAAAGGAAGATACAGAAAAATTGCTCTACTGTTAATTTTTTTGAGAGATAAGGGACTTGAAGATGAAGAATGTGATCTACAAAAGATTTTTATTCTACAATAGAAAACAAGAGAAAGGAGAGCTATTTGATACTTACCGAACTGACTTAGTAAATGGCAAAAAATGGTGAATTTGGAGATGTTATATACTCAATGACCAGGAATAGACTAGTTTAAGGAACAATCAATAAGGATGTACCAGAAAAAATGTTGCAGAGTTATAAGTTAACCTTACAAAAAGCAATGGACATGTGTAGAGACATATGAAATTTTAAAAATACAGTTTAAAGAAGTTCAGTCAAGTCAAACACTTAATATTCATTCTGTAAAAGAGAAAATGGTACTAAAAAGGCAAGGGGAAAAGCTTCAAATAACTACTTCAATACTGGAAGAAGCAGAAGATGGGAACAGGAAGAAAACTCAAGGAAAAGTGATCAGTGCAGAAAATGTGGCTGTGCTCATGAGTTCCAAAGATGTTCAGCATTTGGTAAAATGTGCAATAAGTGTTTGTATTACAACCATTTCGAGAAAATGTGTAACAACAAAATCGTAAGAGAACTTCAGGAGATTTAAGAAGTAGATATAGACAGTGAACAGGAAGAACTTATGGTAACATCATTTGTGGTAAATTAAAAAAAGATAAGCGTGTTATCTTCTTCTTCTTATTGTGCCGTGCACCTATAGTGCGTTGGCGAATTATCTTAACGTCAGACGTCTGTCTTTTGCGGCATGCAAAAGTTCGCCAGTGTTAGTTACGCCTGTCCAGTTCTTTATATTTCGCAGCCACGACATTTGTTTGCGACCTACTCCTCTCTTGCCCTCAATCTTTCCTTGGATAATTAGTTGAGGGATTGCGTATTTTTCCCCTCTCAGGACGTGGCCCAGGTATCCAATCTTTCGTGCCTTGATCAAGCTGAGCAATTCTCTCTCAGTATTTGCTCTTCTTAGGACTTCCTCGTTTCTCACCCTATCTGTCCATGGTATGCGGAACATTCTTCGCAAGGTCCACATTTCGAAGGCTTCCAACTTGTTAATGGAAGATATTTTCAACGTCCATGTCTCCATGCCGTATAACAATATGGACCATACATAGCACTTAACCATTCTGTAACGGAGATTGAAGGAAAGATTGCGGTTACAAAGTAGCGGTTTAAATTTAAGAAAAGCTTTTCTTGCTTGTTCGGTACGGCATTTTATTTCTTGTTGAGGATCCCATTGGTCGTTCACCATCATTCCCAAGTATTTGAATGTTTTCACTTGCTCGATTGGAGCATTATCTACGTGCAGTTGTACTCTGAAAAAAGCGCCCTTTCTTATTGTCATGCATTTTGTTTTTCCAGCATTTATCTTCAGGCCATATGTTTTTCCTGTGGTGTTTATTTTATTTAGTATCAACTGCATATCATGTTCGTTATCTGTGATTATTGCGGTGTCGTCAGCGTAACGAATGTTATTTATCGGGTACCCGTTGACCTTTATACCACAATCAGTGCCTTCAAGTGCCTCTGCGAAAACATTCTCCACATAGAGGTTGAACAGCATAGGAGACAAAATACACCCCTGTCGCACCCCTCGTAAAATTTCGAATTCCTCTGTGTTTGTTGATTTGTTCAGCCTCACACGTGCCTTTTGATTCCAATAGAGATTCTGGATAACTCTTATATCTTTCTCATCAATATCAGCATTGTGTAGCATTTTTATTATTTCATCGTGTTTTACGGTGTCAAAAGCTTTTTCGTAGTCGAGGAATGTGATGACTATATCTTAAACATGTATGGACATGTACATGTACAATGACAATGGCGTGTTATCTACAATGACCATATCTTAAACATGTATGGACTATATATAGATTTTTTACTTGATTTTGGCTTGCCACCAATCAACATCGCATTTTATCAAATTTCTTAGCCTTGAAGTAAAAAATATCCACTACTGATTTCACAGATTAAAAACCTTATACCACGAATACTTTTTTGCATTACCAGCGGTACTACAACACTCAATTTCTGATTTATTCATGGCAATAGGACACAAAAGGTATGTTTGTTTATTGCCTTGATGGTGAAATAATATGGTGTTCACATGAAGTAAACTTTGATTTGATTTGATTTGATCAAAACCTTTTCTAATACTAGTAAAACTACCCCTTCAAAATTTAATGTCGTACGCCTAAGGTCTGATGAAATATGTATTAGGTAAACTGTAGCCATTATGACTCATGCAATGGAATTAGTAATAAAGTGGGTTTGAAAGTTATCCTTTCCGTTTATTGTTATTTCTAATATAATTTCGATTTTTTTTGTATTCCGTTCATTGATTTTATAGTGTCGTTTTCTCAGATATTAATATTAATTAAATGAGACAATTACTTTAAAAATATAGGTATATATTTTTCAAGGATTTGTGTTAAAGTTTTATTGGAATTTTATTAAGAATTGTGTCACAAATAAAAAGGTTGGCAAATTGATCTATCTTGTACGCTGCTTCTTAGCAATAAGTGTGCAACCATACCTATCCATTCTCCTACATTTTTTAACAAGAAGCATTTTGATCTTCACAGACTTATTTTCCGCTAAATTTTAGTATTTATTGTGAGCATCTTTTATCCAAGATGGATACCCTATTAGTTTTTTGTAGTCAAAATTATTTCTAAGTACCGTTTGCAAGCTTTTTGGGATGTCATGTACAGGTCTTTTAATGGTATATTTAGGGCATTCGATTAGGAAATTGTCTATACTATGCTCTACGTCACAAATTGGAACCCCTTGGAGCTTCGCTGTTTGATAATAGGTGTTCATATGTATATCTAATATGGTCCAGTCTGAGATGTATTAGGATTACTTGAGATCTACTTGTTGCTGTTGGTTGCCACGGTGAAATGCTACTCTTAAAGTAGAGACACCAGTACCTGACTCAGAATTTTACTCAGACTTTTTTGTTCTTTTAAGCAAAATGTATGATTAAGTTTATTACTTATTGTACATGTGAAAGGAGATTTGATTTAAATAAAACTTGCCAAAAAAAAAATTTATTTTCAAATACATGTTTTGTCTCCAATACCTGGCATTGCAAATTTTACACAATCCAAAAAAAATACCCAATACCTGACATATTAAAAAAGGTATTTAAATAAAAAAAAAAATAACTTATTTTTTCAAATATCTAATTAAAACAGGAAAACTATATTATTTCTGGAACTCTGTACATTCCACGATTATTTAAACTTGCTGGTTTGTTGATTTTCTCCATCATCTCTTTTCTCCTCATCCATTTTATTTGGCCATTTCAACGAATTAAAGTTGCTGTATACCATAACACTAAGTTTATTTATTTTCTTCTACTTCTTTTATTTTTCCCGGGTAGTGTTGATCTTCATAAATAACAATAACATGATCACCTTCTTTTAAATAAGATTTGTTGAATGTTGGAACAACAGCTGGAATGTCATCACCACTATCAGATTCCAAATTTAATTGCTCATCAGATAGATGTTTCAGAATCTAAATTTTCCTTGAAATTTTGTTTTGTTTTTTTTTCCTTTCAGAATCTTCTTTTCAGCAGAATCTGAATTTTCCTTGAAATTCTGCTTTGTTTTTTCTTGCAAAATCTTCTTTTCGCCTCGTTTTCATTTTCGCTCTTGTTCTTTAAATTCTTTTTCCATTTTTTTCTTTAAATAGTATTATTTCCACTGAGTGGAAGTTGCAACAAAAGGAAACTTTTCACTGACTCTTTTTTTCGTTTCTTTAGAACATGGTTTGTCTGGCCAAACAATGTCTTCTTAAATGGAGTAGGAATTTTTTCATCAATTTGTATATATTTTTCAAGCGATTTTTCAAGGAGACTCTGTTGTAAGTTTTCTAAAGTTCTCTAGTTGTATCGTTAACATTAGAATCGAGTTAAACAACTGCAACATTGCCACCTGGTAGATTATTATCCGTATCAAAATTCGGTTATGGATCTTTATCTGTATTGCATTTATCCATGCTGTTCTCCTTGTAATCTGGACGGTCTTCTTCTGTTGAGATTTCAGGGTCATTTAATTTGGGAACGATAAAAGCGTTGAGTTGTTTTTCATTTTTAATCTTTAGCCAAACTTGAAAAAGACTTAAATGTTCTTTAACTTAAAAGACTTAAATTCTTGTAACAAGCCAGGGTCAATGTAGGTCTTTAACATTTGTTGAAATGTTTTTTCTTGTAGAGATTCTTTAACGGGGAATGGATTATTCTAAATTTCTGTAATATTTGACTTGAAATATTTTTGGTAGTTGATTGCATCGGCGTTGAATGGGCACAAACCGGCAGTACGAAAACCATTCAATATAATTTTCGGAGTAATGGAATTCCCTATGGTTTTTGCTAGAACTGGTCCAAAATTCTCCTTCTTTATTTTTGAACCATTGTCATGTATTCTCCAATTGTTTATTTCATTTCTCCAGCAATTTTTTAGGGATCTAAAAACTGCTACATCCATCGGCTGCGTAATATGCGTCGAATTAGGATCCAGTGCAATAAGAATAATTTTTCTTTCAGTACAGAAATCACTAAGAGGCAAAGTCAAGTGACTAGAATGTCCATCAATGAAAAATATAATTGGAAACTCAATTTCAATTTTCACAGCGCAAGGATAGAAAACGTTTGTTATATACTCATAGAAAGTTTCCGCGGTCATCCATCCACTTTCACTTTTACCAATTGCAAAAGATTTTGGCATAGAAGCAGATATACCCAGTGGAATCCTTTCATAAGCAAACATCACCATGCCTGGGGCAATGTTTCCTGCTGCGTTTGCTGCCATAAGAACAGTAAGGTACTCTTTCTCGTCATTTGGTAGATGGCTGTAGACAGTGGAATCTCCATTGCGTGTAAAAACTCGGCTTCCTTTAGGATTTATATAAAAAGCCGACTTGTTGTCGTAAAAGCATTGAATACTCGTTTAGGATCATTAAAAAAGTCGTAATAATTACTCTCCTCGAGGTACGATTTAATATCTATCTATCTATATATCTTTTATCTTCTTCATTGACAAATGACCTCCCGGTGATTAGATTTTGCGCGACTTTATGTGTCAACTCTGTATGTCTTTGTAAAAAGGTCGAATACCACTTTTTGCCAGGTCTTTCATTTTTGAAATTATTTTCACATTTTTTTAGTTTGAAAATTAATTCTACAAAATCAATGAGCTGAAGCTTTGTTGCTGGAAAACCACGATCAGAAATATGAAATAACCATTTGAACAACAGATTTTCTTCATCAGAGGTTAAATTTGTCCCTTTCTGCATTCTCTAGGGTATTCACCACTTTTTTTATATATTAATGTAGTTCTTGGGATCCCATATTTTTTGCTTGTTGTGGCAACAGGTATTCCATTGTCAATGTCTGCCAGGGCTTGACGTAATGTTTCATTAAAATATTTCTTCGGCATTGTCAACTGAAATACAAAGAAAATCTAAATTAGCTGACATATGTTAGTAACCAATATCAGACATGGGTGTCAGCTATTGGTACAACATAAAATTATAAAATTTTGGTTGCATTTACAGGGTTATTTACGTGCTTCCTACTTAAATATTCATTCAAAGTATAAAAACATCTGAAACCCGATAGCTGACATTAGTGTCACTTACTGGATACTCGCTCGGATCTTGTACCAGTAACTGACACCCCCTATCTAACCGTACTTTATTAACATAAGGTAATTTTAACAACAAATACGTACATTTATATTACTGTTAAATGGATCTACACTGTTATCTGTTGTCCATCTATTATCTGTATGATGATGATGATGATGATGGATTTACCCTAAAAGACTTACCCTTTACATACACATTAACCTCACAAACCCAATTTATATAAACAATTTTCTTAGCGTTTTTGATTAGTAATTTCGGCAACATATTCAAACTTTTACCCAAAAAAGTAAAGACCGCCAATACCACAGACTGTACTGTTTCAAATAGTCTTAGTACATAAATAACAAATTCTGGTGTAGCTTATTGAGGTATTGTCAGCAATGAGAGTCACTACTTTAACATGTCTTAGTTTCGAAATCGAATTTTGCCACTCCTGGTTCCAAGCACTAAAAAAGGCTTTTGATCAAACATAAAATATTGTAGATTTGTTTTTCTAACGAATTATTTTATTATTAATGTCACTCAGTATTGATCGAATTATTAAACATTATTAAACTATTAATCAAAAGCATTATATACCTATAATTTTCAATTATTGATTAAAATAAATAGCATAGTTATGTTGTCTTTCCTTTGCATTGAGAACGATGTTTTAATTAAATATTGCGATGTTTATCTAAAATATCTTTAGACAATGAATCTTAACACAAAAAATCTATGACTCCATCCCAATTAAACTGTTAGCTATTTTATTTATTGTTGAATATTGTTTAGTTTTAATAGGGATATTTTAGCGAAAATTGTTGGAAAAGTTATTAAGCAACGAATGATAGGCAACGGTATTTCCGTTGGGTTTTTGTTCTGAGATATTTATTTAAGCTTCTGATAAAATTTCTTTAATAATAATACTGAATAACAGCCGGGATAGCGAGACTGACTCACTGATTTTATTTTCAGGATCTATACCATTTACCTATACCAGTACATTCAACCAACTTACACCTGGAAACGATTAATGAAATTTGCAGAAAATCTTTCGTTGTAATAAAAGGCACGGTAAACTGCACTGGAGTACTCCAGATTATTTTTAATTACTTACTTTGTTTAGAATATTTTCGCCTGTATTATCAGTTAGAGTTAATTTGTATAAAATGAGGAGCAAAAATTTAACTGGAATTTTAAATATTATTGTTTATTTGGCTAATAATGTATCTATAAATATGATGTACAATTATTTTGTAAATAACATTATAATAGTGTACTTACTGATTATTTAAATTTATAAATCATCATCATCGTCACTAAATTCACTACCCCTATTATTATGTAAATCTATATTCACTGGATTATTTTAACTAATTTTATTTTCCCGGATCCACCATTCTTCTATTAATTTTTCACATTTATTTACAGTTTTGGTCCATATTCCTGGAGTTGCAGTTTTATGAGCTTCTTGCCACATTTCGCTAACTGCATCGTTACTATATAAACTGAATCCAACGTGATTATCATAATACATTTTACGTATACCCCAGATGTGTTCAATGGGATTAACTGGCAATGATACGGCGATAACCGTAGTACTTGATGTTCATAATTGTTCTTAAGCTATTTTCTTGTGGCATGTTAAAGTAATTACTATTTAAATGGGAATAAGCCACAATTAAAGGTTAAATTAATTTTATTGACGTTTTAATTTCCACTTCGGAAATCGTTCTCAAAATACAAACATTAGTAAATTAAACAAATTTTGTTTTTTTGTTATATTTTATTATATATTTTAAAGTAGACGACTTTAAAATGATATTGCCAATATTGATGAGTTGCGTTCCTGGGACGACTTTACTTGTAAGATAGTTCATTCGATTATATTCGTCTTTAAAAAGACAAACACATGCCATGATGACAGTAAAAATCTCCTGTTAGTGATTCCATAGTAAACTATGAGGAAAAAACCAGGAAAAAACTTCATAATACTATCCCGACATGGTAAGTATTTGGTCGTGCATTTAGTTTACCCTCAATAAACACCAAATTCTGATTTTGTATGTTTGTTATTTAAAAAACATAAATGATGTATCCTCTATATGTTGCCGACTAATACTGGTATTTTCCTTTTAATAACTTCCTATTTTAATATGGGTAACCAGATCCTACTACATTCTGCCGAGGAATTTGCGACACAATTGGTCTTATTTAGCATAATTAGAGCAGCTTATTTGATTTTCCTCTTTTTACCATCCGTTTGTTTTGGGACTCTATTTGAATCATTCCATTGAACCCTATGTTCATTATCCCATGAGTGTTTACATATTTGTGATCTATCAAATTCTCTATTTTTAATATAAGATTGATATTTACTTATTCTAACATTTAATGGCCTTGATGGTTTACCTAAATAAAACTGATCGCATTCACAAGGTAGTTTATAAATGCAATTATTTGTCCTTTCTTGTTCATTGTTGTCTTGTCAAATTCTTTTAATTCCACCCTTTGCAAAAATTTAATTCTTTTGTTAACTACACTACTCCTTTCGCATAAAAGTAACCTATTATTTTCTTTTTTGAATTTAAATCCTAAATCTCTCAACGCTTTCCAAAGGCTAGTTTTCTTATTTCAGAAACTTGTCTTTCTCTTATTTCGGTCAGTAAAGTATCTAAGCTGACGTGTTAATTGTTTTCACGCTTTCGATACAAAATGCGTGAATTGATATTGTGAATTTTAGAACAACTTTAGATCTTTTTACAGGAATTATGGGCTCTTCATCTTCAGATGACTCCGGTTCTCTTGGAATAAATACACTAGCTTGTCTCCCGCTTGTAGGCTTACCACCTAGAGCTAGTGACCTTCACACATACAGCTTATATTCCAGTAAATCCACTACCTTTGATCTTTTATCGCCAAACGCTTCACGACCCTGACGCACTCTTTCCATGAATTGGTCAATGCAAAATCAATAAAGTGCCAAAAGACACGTACAGGCCATTTTAAGTGCGCATACAGATTCTATAATATGAAATAAATCTGTCATACAAATCCACACCTCCCATTGACTGGTTGTATTTAATAATTGTATTTGGGCAAGGCACCAGAATGTACTTAGGATTTTTTTATCCCATCTTCGTATGTCAGCCAATGGCAAAGAACCTGCAGATATAAAAGCCACTTTCACAAATCTATTGTCCATCCATTTCTAAATAGATACTTCACTATCACCGCTTACCCATTTTTCATGGAACCCTCAGCCTTTTCTTAGTAAAACAGAATCTTTTTTTATTTTGCCCCTAAGTCCTCATGGAATTCGATTATTCTGAATGGTATCAATACCAAGTAATTTTTTTTCTAATAAATAATCGAGTAAATTAATGGAGGTGAAATATCTATCAAAGTAAATTGTTGTTCCTGGATACAAGTTCGCCGACAATTCACGACAGAGCCGCCAATGCCCAATGATTTGTCAGGAGCAGCATCAGGCCAAGTGTTTGTACCTTGATAAATAAATAAATCCAAGACTAGCCCTGTTTTTGAAGCAAGCACAAAATTCTTCAAACCTACAGGATTAGGTTGATTCTTGACATACTGTCGTAGATAGTGAAGAGTGATACATTTATTTCTATAAGTAGATTCTATAGACGCAGGCCTTTGATATTGAAAATGGAGTTAGACAAGGAGATGCCTTATCAACAACACTTTTTAATCTAACTTTAGAAGCTGTTGTTAGAAAACTGGATATAAACGGCTGTATTAATACAAGATCTATGTAAATATGCGCATATGCGGATGATGTTGCCATAATAAGCCGCAACAAAAGGGTATTAAGCGAAAAAGTTATAGAACTGAAACGAGAAGCTGCTACGTTTGGTCTATATATAAATGAAAGCAAAACAAAATATATGGAGTGCACAAAATCGAATGCACATGAGAATCTGAAGGTAGACAACCATACCTACAAATATGCCTCCACTTTTCCCTACCTAGGCTCAATAATAAATGACAACAACAACATCAGTCAAGAAATACAAGCACGGATTCTTAGTGGTAATAAGTGCTTTTATGCATACAAAGACTTAATGAAAAGTAAGTTACTGAATCGTGAGTCTAAGCTAAGAATCTACAAAACAGTAATTGGACCAGTGGTCACATATGGATGTGAAACGTGGACCCTCTCAACCACTGATGAAAATCAACAGAATATTTGAGTGCAAAATACTAAGAAAGATATTTGGACCAACCCAATGCAGCGATAGTTCGTGGAGAATTAAAATGAACCACGAGCTGGATGAACTAATGCAGAGCGCAGATATTGTCAGATTTGTAAAGTCACAAAGACTAAACTGGCTTGGTCACCTAGAAAGAATGCCAGATAATCGAGCTATAAAAGTAGTCCAGAGATGGAAGCCCCAAGGAAACAGAACAAGAGGAAGGCCCCGTAAAAGATGGATAGACGACGTAGAGAGGGATCTTAAAACCATGAACATCAGGCAGTGGCGAAGGAAAGTGTCCGATAGGGCAGAATGGAAGAACATTGTTAAGCAGGCCAAGACTCACAAAGGGTTGTAGCGCCATTAGAAGAAGAAGATTCTATAGTAGATCTATCTCGGGGAAGCTGAGTGATAATAGGAATTTCAATTTCTTTCATAAAATAGAGGCGTAAGCGCGGTAGTAGAAAAATTCCCATTAAAATATGAATACCTGTTAGTTTCTTGAATTCCTCCGGTGTTGACCTTAGATTTTTCTTTTCGTTTGCTTGCATAGCTACTATATTACTTGCTGAAGACAAATTTTCTAAAAAATGCTCAGGAAAATCCTCAGAAAAATAATCCAATGGTGTCCAGAATTCGTGATCTTCATTAGCTGTCTATAGATCAGCGGTGTCGGAATCTTGAGTCTCAAAAATATTTTTATTCCACCTATTCTTAACATCATCTAATTGTTCCGTTTGCTGGAGTTTCTCCCAACTGCAGTAAAGGAATATAATCGTCAGAATCCCACTCCGAATCTGATTTATTTTCTAAATGATTTTGGGCTTGATTAGTTTCGTTTCCACTACAATCATTATTGCTATCTTCACTGAGGAAAAAATCGCTATCTGGCAAAATAGCCTCCAATTCGCGTTTTGTCAATATCCTTTTTCTGTCTGCAAATAAACGTAAAAAAACGTGAGTATGGCAACATATTTTGTCCCAATGTCCAAAATGCTTGACAAAAAGTTCAGACGACCCCTGACGGGACCAGTTGTAATTATTTTCATATATATATTTACCACAAATACGTCTAAACATCAACTGACATACACTAAAAACAATCAATACTTTAAAATACCGAAAAACACTACAACTTACTGTATTTTTGTGGAGCCGCCATCATAATCTCACCAGTTTCACCACGTGTAACAACAAACTCACGAAGTAGGCGCTGTTGTCAAATTTTTCAAACGAGTAAATTTTACTGATAAATAGAAAGTCCAGTATGCTGCAATATAGGACGCAGCGATGCCCAACCCGAATAGTCACCGTGTAATAAATTAGTAAACATTGTTCAGCTGACTGAACATATGGACTTAGGAGGTTATGCAAGAATACTATTTAAAAAAAAAAGTATCCAAATATGCAAAACTATGAACAACGGGTTAATGACACATATATTTATTTTATACCTAAAATTTAGCAAAGTGTTAAACATTATGGAGAACTCCAGTGCAGTTTACCGTGCCTTTAACTACAACGAAAGTTTTCTGTGAATTCCATTAATCGTTTAGAGGTGTAAGTTGGTTGGATGTATTGTATCTTAACTTTGTTCACTGAGATTTATAGTGCCAGGTTTAATTCATGTTACCTTTTTACTTATACCAATTTTCTGTAGTCGGCTTATTTTTTAGCTCTGCTACAAGCTTTTTTAAAGTCAACATATTCGCAATATTCTGCTTTAAGTTCTTCGCAATGGAAAAATTTAGTACACTGTACTACCTCCTGTAAAATATTGATATTGACCAAATTATATTATGTTATATACACTGTGAGGAGCATTGGCATTAATAACAGTTATTTTTTAATATTTAGTAGCCTTTATCATGACCAAATAATTAAAAATCAGGACAGAGCGAAGGCGTTGGGATAAAGAGAGGTGTCAAGCTGCCCTTACTTTTTAATATTTTTTCAGAAAACTTCTTCTTCTTCAAGTGCCCTCTCCGCTACGGAGTTTGGCAATCATCATTGGTATTCGTATCTTTGAAGCTGTTGCTCTAAATAATTGGTTGGATGTGCGCTGGAACCAGTCTCTTAAATTGCGCAGCCAAGATATACGTCGTCTCCCCACGCTTCGTTTGCCCTGAAGCTACGTAAGTTTCAGAAAACTTACGTAATACTAAAAAATTGTTTACTATATCTATGACTAGACCATTTAAAGCAGCATATATAGCTCTAACACTATAATTGATGTTAAATAGCTGACACGCTACTTCGTCTTCCTCTCTTAACCTTCTAGTTGTTTCAAATAGGGTTGAAGTGCCGTCTTAAATTTTTACTGCTGACAGTATCTTGGTCATGGTTACATTTATCATGTACAAGTTTGTTTTAGATACCTAACTCACTCATAGCGTTGTACAGACTTGATGTTATGGCACTGTCATACGCTGCTTTAAAATCGACAAACACATGAAAGATATCTATATTAAACTCTTGCACTTTTTTGAGAATTTGGCGTAGCGTGAAGATCTAGTTAATAGCTAAACGTCCATGCCTGAAACCTGTCTGATAATAACCTAGTAACACTTTGGTGAAAGGCTTTAATTTCTCTTGCAGAATGTTTGACAATATCTTGTATACGGTATTTAGGAGAGTTATTCCGCGGTAATTATTGCATTCTAGTTGATTCTTCATTTTGTACAACCGTTTAGGTCTGGGGCGCATTCCTCAGACATTTACTTCTCAGGTCAAATTTTATAAACTATTTTTTGTATGACTTTGGCGATTTGTTGTCCATCGTATTTAAATAACTCGCCTAACTATCTTGCAATCTACAAAATCTTATGAATTGATAATGTATATGGATTTCATTTTAAATATTTTTAATAAAGGATGAAATAGTAAGATCCTTTTGCTCTTTTTTGCAACATTTTTCTTTTTTAACTTGAATTTTAGTATTTTTATTTGATTTCACTAAACGGGCTGTTAAAATCTGCCTGAAAATATTAATGAAACATGTTATTTTGGCTAGAATATCCCTATATATATTATGTATTGATTACTTGGGAACAAAGCCAAGTTCCTGTTATACAAATACACAAACAACAACCAAGCAATATTAACGCCAAAGTTCAAAACGAGGCTATATGTACGTAGACAGGCAGTCAGACAATGTGGTTTTCATTCTGGGTTAACAGGAAACATTTGATTTTCGCCTCTTAATACGCTGACGCCTTTGATCTGCATCAATTAAATTTCTATTAATTTTACTTATCAAATATTTCGCAGGTCGGTTTACAAAACATAACATTCGACCATTGCTAATTGCTATTAAAATTGATCTTAACTAATTAAAAAAAACTTTTATCACAATTTTATTAACATTCACTTGTGATTATCTGTTCACTCAATTTAAAACACTAACTTGGAAATATAAGTTTGTCCTGAATATACCACCCTCTGCAGGGGTGTACTGATAATAGGTTAAGGATGTGAGAGTGTACAAAGGGAACGACATATTTTTATAACACCAACTTTTAATACAAAAGATCACAAGGTAAATTAATTCCAGTGAAGAAGTCCTTCGTCATTAGAGACTACATTTTTCAAGATCAAGACCTAGGAAACCAGACATGTTAGATCAATATCTGCAAATACAGATGTTAAAGATGTAGAAATGAATCTTTTTCAAGATCAGGGTCTACAAAAAACGAGAGTATTAGAACAATATCTTGAACAAACAACTAAAAAACAGATTTAATAAAAACTCAATTGAAAGCAGCACCGAAGATTTCCAATAAAGCATTAAATAGCTTAGGCAGAAAGAAGAAAGTTATAAATGGCAAGAATTCAGAATTAAAATGTAATTCAAAGGAAGACTACCATTGAAAAAAAAATTGGATAAAAATCCAGTGCCCAAACAAAAGTTTAACGAATATTCTTTCTCTGTAGCTTCACAAACTCTTCGGAAAAGCGCTAAAAAAGGCGGGAAAATCGCGTTTTTTGGACTCTTATAGGGCGCAGCGGCTTCAAACATATAAAAAGGATTTCTGAGACGACTTTTATTCGAAAGTACTTTTATTAAGGCGTCTTTTGTAAAAATTTGAAAAAAATTAAAGAGGGTGTTTTTAAGATATGAATTTTTCAAAAAAATCGCTTTGTTTCGCATTTTGTGGCTTTACATGACGTGATATGGCAATTCTGACACCGGGATCGTATTCAGCGGAAAATTTTACAATGGAAAACATATAGTGGATATTTTTTCGTTGCATATTTAGCTCGTTGTACTAAAAAAATCGGCGAAACACGAAAAAAAATTGATAAAAAGCGTGAAACTTCCATAGCGCGCCACGGCCGCCATTTTGAATATTAAGGTCTGAAAATTTGACACTCGTGTTTTTTTGTCTAGTACAACATGTGTGTGAAATTTCAGCCAAATCGGAGAGGGTGACCCCACCGACTTGTGTCGATTAGTGCTGGAATTACCCTGTTCCATATTTGTTAATTCTCGACAAATTAAATAACTGTAAATTAAGATTAAACAAATTTTGTTTTTTAAACCGACCTGATTTCCCCGAAAGTCCCCTTAAAAAACTATTAATTCTGAAATTGACTAAAAAACTTCATCTACTTTTTAACTCCCAATATGAAGCTTCTGTAAAAACGTCGATGAAGTTTTTATTCTTTAGTACTGAACCATGTTAGTACATAACTACTACACTATCAATGTAAATTATTAATACACAGATCTTATGAACATAGATGTGAAATAAAAGCAACAAAACGAAAAAACAGTGTCACTTCGGGTCATAGTTCTACAGCCTGTACATATTTTCTACGGAAAATGTGTACGTTCTGTATGTTTGGCTTGGATCATTAGCTGCCAAATGTGCTGATAACCTTAAAAATTATCTCAAATGACAAAAATATTTAAAACTAGACTCTAAAAAGAATATGTGTGTAAAAAATACTTTTTGTTCTATAACAAAAATTTCTCGTACTACTTCGAGTAACCTTTTAACTTATCTGATCTGACACCACTTGATACAGACATCAAATCATAATATTCGTCAACAAATGTTTAAGTACTATGACAAAAGAAGAGGCCCATTTTCAGCAACTTCAGTAACAACCGGAGTTTGTTAATATTTTTAATAGTGTTCAAAGTTGTTCTGAAGCTAATTGGTGGTGAAATGGGGCATAATTTGAACAACTATATTAATTTTAATTTAATTTATTAATTTTACTAAAGACGTGGTATTCTTTATAAAAATAGGAAGACTAAGATGGGCAGGACATCTGGCAAGATCACAGCAGAACAACCGTCCTAGAAGAATCCTTATGTCACAACCTGTGAGAAGTAGAATTAGGAGTATGCCAAAACTCAGATGGAGGGATGGTGTAGATGAGGATGGTAGAAAAATAGGCGCAGCAAACTGGCAACAGTTGGCAATGGATAGAACCTCCTGGCGTAATAGATTTGGGAAGGTCGAGGATCTTTTATAGGGCTGTAGCACCAATGATGATGATGACTATAATTATTAATACTTATACTAATATTAATACTATATATACTAGTGATTTTGCCTGTCATCATGCGATGGGGGATCCAGTCAATGGAATCTACAATCACTCGACTTAATTTTTTCTGTCTTCCTCCTATTTAAGGCTAGGACGACAACAGAATAATATTTTAATTTGTTGTACAACTTTCCTAACAAATAAGTCACTATTGGAGTTAAAAATTACCCCGGTAAGTGTCGGTAAGAATTTACTTTCGATATTTAACATTGTTGCCGTTAGCTCTTAGTTCAGTTTGTAGATGAATCACCTTTAATTAAAAATTGTTATAGTACAGTACAAATTTTTGCCAGAGTTTGCAGAGTTAGTTTATGATATTATTCTCTTGTTATGGTTTTGTGATTTTTGAGTAGTTACATTTTCTGAAGGTGTTTGTTATTTTTTTGCGTTTTTTTATAAAAGTTGAAGGAGTAAGTGTTTTTATTTATTCTTTCTCTTTCATTATTATTAAACTTTCTTCTATCATATGTAGGATTTCCTCTATCATCCAATTTTTTTTTGCTTGTATTCTTTTGTAACTCAGAACGTTTTGTAAAGCCTTATGTATAGAATTTTTGATGTATTCCCATTGTTCCTTCACATTTTTTTCACACTTTTTGCTGATATTGACTATTCATTTTCTGTTTTCTTTTGTAAGTTTTCTCTAGTTATATTACTTTGAAAGTTTCAATATCATATCCAAGGTATTTTGAAGGCCAAGAGATCATTTTACCTTTGAATCTAAAGTCACATTCAGTGAACAAACCATTAACGACAAATATACATTTGTGGCTGAAGAGAGAAATGCAAAAAGCTTAATCGACTATATAGTCTATACGAGAAACCTATAACAAAATATAAAAAACATCTTAACGGAAAAGGAACCGGAACTGTCTATACAACACAGGATGGTTACTGCAAAACTGGAGGATGAAAAAATGGAGAAAGTAGAAAGAAAAGAGTACAAGAAAGTAAATGTAAACAAACTAAAGATAGAAAGTGTGCGAGAATTTTACACGGAGGAAACTAACAAAAGACTTAGACAAATAGAGTGCCAAAAAGAAATATGGACAATGGAAGAAAGATGGAATACGTACAGTGAAGTATTAAAGACAGCAACTAAAGTGTGTGGAATTAAAAAATATAATAAACAGTTGAAAAGGACAAGATGGTGGAATAAAGAAGTGAAGACAGAAATAAAAAAGAAGAACATAGCATGGAAAAAATACATCGAAACGGGATTAGAAGAAAATAAAGAAAAATATATATACAAAAACAGACCAAGAAAAAAAATGGATACAGCAAGTAGTAGAGGCGGGAAAACTTAAACAAAAATCACTCGAGGAATTGAAAATAATGGTAGAAAACAGAAAAGAATGGAAGAGGTGGGTAAATGGAAATTAAAATAGCTAGCCCAAATCAGACACCCCGATAGGGTAAAAGAAAGGAAAGGAAGAAAGAATCTAAAGTTACTAATTAGCGGGTTATGGTCAGAGCCAATATCTGCTCCAGAGTAAGCAGCTACTCTATTAATACTATTTTGAAATCGCTTATTTACTAGGGCATAACCTATTGTGTTTCTAATTTTGTGTTATTTCGTGTCTTGTGGAGATGTCTATTAATATAACCGTCTGGGAGGTATATAATAAAAAAATTGATAAAAAAAAATTCTCCATTTATAACTACGGAAAATATTATGATCTGGAAATTTGAATAAACATTTTAAATTATGTCGCGAAGTGGACCTTTAAAAACCAATAAAAATCAGCTCAATTTCAATTTTATGGATGTGTATTCAATATAAATGGGTTACACTGTATATATAATGTCAAACTTATATTTTCTCCCAGCTTATTCTGAAGAAAAAATCTACGGGAACCTACCAGGCTGCAAAATTTACGATTATGGATGGAAATTACATTAACAGGTTTATTTAAAGCGGCATTTGATGGTGGTCCAAGGTGTTAGCCAACATCTGGAGAGCGTAGGTGTTTTAAAAAGAAGAAAAAAATATTTATATCAAACATACCACACAAAAATAGAAAATATCTGGTTATAGCAGATAATATGCTACAAATATTAGTCTCAGAACCACATTATTCCTGTTGTATTTGTTATAATAGTACATATATGTTTCAAAAATTTATTTTCTTTTAGAGTCTAGTTGGTTTATGAGAATTGACCGTATTTGAAATAGTTTTTAGGGATTTTTCTTTTTCAAATGTATTTTTATAAATTGTTATAGATGTACGGATGTTAATAGTACCTACAAATAACTACAGGGTTCACAAAAAGTTGATCGCTTATATATTTTAACTCTTGTTTATTATCTAAGGCCTAAAATATACGAAAACTAAAAAGTGTATAGTTTTATGTGTATCTTTGGAAAGGAAATGTGTGAATAAGCACATTCAAAAGGACTGTAGATAGGTACTTGAATTTTTAGTGAACGACTCAATTTGAAGTGCTTGTTATTGACAAAACTGTGGTATTCTTGGAGATGTTCAAATGCTTTTGATTTTCCTGTATATTTATATTATATTTTAGAATAAAACTCATAGTAGTTCAAACAGAAAAATTATTGGATGTCGTGATTGGCCCAACAACTGCGTACACAGTTTTTTTAAGTTTGAAGATATATTTAATAGTATGGGTATTTATGGCCTGCCATAAATACATCCGCCATTTTTTTAATCCAGAGAAAATGGCGGATGATCAAAGGAAAACAGACAAAAATAGGCTATAAGAAGTTGTTCCTGAATGGGAAAGAATGGATATAAGATAAAGAAAAACAACAACTAAAAGAAAATAGCAAAGAGAAATTGCCAAAAAACTAGTAGAAGAAAAACAACCGGAGAGATATGATACCGAAACAGCCAGGCAAAGAAATACGACCATGGAAAACGGAAAAATAAACACAAAAGACAGGCAACAATCCAAGGATATAATAAAAATTGGGACTTGGAATGTGAGAGGTACTTATGAGCAGTGAGCTTTAAGAAATTTAGACCAAATTATGGAAAAATATACAATAGATATCCTTGCAAGAAACGAAACAACTGGGAAATGAAATAATAAAAATAGGAAAGAGCACACTGTTCAAGAGTGGGGGAACCAAGAAATATTTTGGAGTGGGATTCATGGTGTCGGAGAAAGTAAACAAATCAGTTGTAAATTTTCAACTAATATCAGACAGAATATGTTACTTCAGAGTAAGAGGAAAGTATAGGAAGATAGGTATCATTAATGTACATGCGTCCACTGAAGATAAAGACTTAGAAACCAAAACAGAGTTCTACGAAAAGATAAGAAAAAATAAGAAAATATTTGGAGAAGACGAACGGATAAAGAAATAATGAGGATGTATGGAAAACCAGCAATTACGGCAAAAATACGAGCCCAAAGAGCTAGATGGCTTGATCACATTATACGAACGCCAGAGAATCGAAATGTTAAAATAATACTGAAGGAGAGAGAAATGGGGAAAAAAAGAAGAGTACGTCCAAATCGCAAATGGTTGGAAGCAGTAAAGCAAGATTTGTCAGAAATATGCTTGAGAAATTGGAGAGAGCAAGCAAGGGACCGAAAAAAATGGAGGGAAATAACCAAGTTTTTAGAAGCCTGGGTTTTACATAATGAAATATATACAATATTTCATCTTCTTAAGGAGCGTCCCACACCCTTTTCCCCTTGTCCTCGTTCGAATAAGCCTAAGTGAGTCTTATCTAAAAATGCTTGAAGAAGAAACTCATATTAAGTTTCGAATTTACCAAATATCCATTTCTATATAACATTACTAACATCTTTGATCATCCAATGAAAGACTTACATTAAGTCGACTACTTCTTACATATACCTCCTAATAACTCTGATTTTATAAAATTTAGTAAACAAAAATGCCTCTCAAGCAATGAACATCCCGAACTTACCACTTACATATTTTTGTTTTTGTGTACTCTGTATATAATGTTGGAAAAATAAATGTTTATAACGTATTGTATAAATATTTGTGTATCAACTTTCTGTTACAAACAGTGGACTATTAAGTGATTAGATGTAGATAAACTTTAAACTAATTTGCTTAGAAAATTCCCGTTCTTCCTTAATTGTTTAACGTAAAGTCGCAGCGTGAGGTTACTTTTTAAAACTACTTGTTACTTTAATTAAAGTTATATTTAGTATATAGAAGGTAAATGAAAAAAATAAACAATGTCAATTTTGTATCAAAGAAAAAAATATTTAATTATACTATTGACTGCGCCAATTAATTAATTCTCTTACGTGTTAGTTTCTTTTTTCACATTGTTATATTACTTTTTTATATAAGCTCTAAATAATACATAAAGTGTATGAAATATAAATAGGCTAGTTTGCTCTACTCTATTGATTTATCAGCTCTTTGTCTAATTACCGTATCATTATAGGATCCCTCACTTTTGAATTATTGTTATTCACCTGATATATTAAGTAATATTTTTAGCCTATTTGCTATTCAAATCCACAAGGAAAATAAGTTCCTGTAGTTGGCTGTATAACATGTATCACAAAAAATTTGTTAAAATGCTTTATATACATTTTATAAAGGATTTTAACAATTTTTTTTTTATTTCCTATTCCTTTTTTTTAAGCATTTCATAATGAAAATCTTAATTTATCTTTCAACTTTCGTACAGAAGGATATCGTCATACTCGGTCTCTATTTCTCATTTGTTCTATTATTTGTACTTCTTATGTGTTTTTGACCCATTAGCATCATAAGTGAAAGTAACTTTTGTGATATACAAGGTGACATAACAAAATTATAATACTAAAAACACATAGCACCAAATGAAACCAACTGAAAGTTGATTTAAACCTATTTCGACTAGGGTTATCTTTCGACGTTATCCTTTGTGTCTTTTTCCCTCTACATCCATTTTATTCCCACCAGTTTTAACTATCAGGTAAGGCAATATACCTGTACCGTGTCAAACCCATAATTCTCCAGAGTTGGTCAATTCTATTGTCTAGTTAACTCTTTTCTCGCTCTTCATGAATGCCCTGAATACTATATATATATTACAGGATCCAAAATATAAATACAATAGATTTTGGAGACGGCTATCGCCGTATTCCCGTTCTCCTCCGCTAATCCTCTCGTTTCCATTGCCCTTCTAATTCCTTTATTCCATAAGTATCAAGGTCTACCTCTTTTTCTTCTTCCAGGGGGCTTCCATCTGTGAAGTTTTTAAGGCCAACGTTCGTCAGGCATTCTCAATAGCTGTCCAAACCATTTTAAACCTCTTCTTTCTATTCTGTCAATGACCGTTTCTGTAGGATTCATGTTATTTCTTATAGATTCGTTGGTCTTCCTTTCCAGCCTTGGTGTTCTAGCACTTTTTCTCAAATAATCCATTTCAACTGCCAACAATCTTCTCTTCAGGTCTTCATTAATTGTTCATACTTCAGAGTCATAACAAAGAACTGATTCAACCATGATTTTTCTACAATTTTACGTCCCTGATTAATTCGGTGTTTAATTTCGGTTTTTTCCAAGCCGTTCTTATCCATGAGTATACCTAAATATTTAAATTTTTTCACTTGTTTGATTTCCACGTCCTCGTCTATCAACACTTCAAACCTTGCATCTGAATTTATAATTACATATTCTGTATTCCCGTTCTCCTCCGCTAATCCTCTCGTTTCCATCGCCCTTTTAATTCTTTTATTCCATGAGTATCAAGGTCTACCTCTTTTTCTTCTTCCAGGGGGCTTCCATCTGTGAAGTTTTTGAGGCCAACGTTCGTCAGGCATTCTCAATAGCTGTCCAAACCATTTTAAACCTCTTCTTTCTATTCTGTCAATGACCGTTTCTGTAGGATTCATGTTATTTCTTATAGATTCGTTGGTCTTCCTTTCCAGCCTTGATGTTCTAGCACTTCTCAAATAATCCATTTCAACTGCCACCAATCTTCTCTTCAGGTCTTCATTAATTGTTCATACTTCAGAGTCATAACAAAGAACTGATTCAACCATGATTTTTCTACAATTTTACGTCTCTGATTAATTCAGTGTTTAATTTCGGTTTCTCCCAAGCCGTTCTTATCAATGAGTATACCTAAATATTTAAATTTTTTCACTTGTTTGATTTTCACGTCCTCGTCTATCAACACTTCAAACCTTGCATCTGAATTTATAATTACATATTCTGTTTTTTTCATGCTGACTTGTAACCCCAATTTTACATATTCTCTGTATAGACGCTTTATCATAAATTCTAGATCATAAGAATCTTGAGCTAGGACGACTATTTCTAGGATTTCTATTCCCTGGCAGTGGTTTTTCCAATTTGGAGGGCTGCCTCAATATATAAATTAAACAGTAAGGGTGACATACTGCATCCCTTTCTTAGTCCTTTAGTTACTTTTATTGGCTCTGATAGTCTATTTCCGATTTTTAGGTAAGTAGTGTTATCCCTGTATACTTTTGTGAATATTTCTAAAAGGTATGGACTAATGCCAAATTGTTGTAAAGCTTGTCAAAATTTAAGTCTTGGAACTGTATCATACGCCTTTTTTAGGTCGATGTACTTCGGTACCAACTGCTATTCTTTTTGATGAGTATAAACAAGTTATCAGTGCAAGATCTACCAGGCGTAAATCCACTTTGGTCCTCGCTAATTAGATGTCCTAGATCATCTTGTATTTTTTTGATTTATTATCTTTCCAAATAATCTCCCGAAAGTATGTAGGACACTTAATCCTCTGTAGTAGTTAGGATCTTTTCGATTACCCTTTTTAAAGATGGACACTTGATGAGAGGTTTTCCATTCAGATGGTACTTTAATTTGTTGTCAGCATTGATTCATTAGAAAAGTTATTCGTTCTATTAGCAGTGGACCTAAATGTCCTAAATAGCTACAGCAGTTACGTCTTGTTCTAAGTTAATCTGCGACTGTTTATTTGGTTATATCTTATTTACACCTGGACAAAAAGATTCTTGTCTAAGCGGTCTTTCTCTTCACAAAAACTTATCTACACCTATCCTATTATAGTTCCATATATCCATAATTCCTTATGAATCATTGGGACTAACCGTATCAAAGATGAGAACGTCCCCATCAAGTCTATCTCTTGGGAAGAGCATTAAAGCTTAGCTTATATTAGTACCATGCATTAATATTTTAGACATAATGAGTTGATGAGACACAAATAATAAAAACACAAAAAACAGCGTCTTGGTGATGTTTATTGATACATACATTATGAAACGGATGAATTAATGAATGAATTAGGTATTTTTATTGTATTTTTTTTTTAATATTTTAAAAAGTAACCTTGTGGCTGCTGTTCCTCAGATCTAGATACCTAACTTGGATCAACAGCTAACATTTTTGGAGCACTAGCCTTCGCATTTGAATGAAGAATAGAAGAGCTTTCGAGACATTTATTTACTCTTTGGAGTTTGTAATATATAATCTAGCAACCCTGTATTTGTTTCTCAACGGAGGACCGTCGCATCAGTTTATAGCAAACTTAACCAATGTTATGGAATGGCTACCTAATGACCAAGCAGTTGTCAAAGATTTTTTGGTATTAAACCTTTTATAGCCAAAAATTCGTTAGCAGATACAACTGCTAGTGCTAGAAATATGTCAAGTTGTTAAGGTAAATAAAAACTTACAGTAATGCATTAAATTGGTGGTGTGGAATTATTGTTTCATCTGCAATTATGACAGATATCAAAAAAGATCCGAAAATCGTCATAATTATCGCTCACTGATGATTTTTCTCGAATATACACAAAGATTTATAGCCTTGTAAAACTCTTAGAATCTTTAATTTTGTCTAAATTAGTACTAGTATTTCCTGATGTGTCTAAGTAGAGATTTTTATTTAAAGATCCACCTCTTAATTACAACTACAACTCCTCTTTGATGGACAGTAACGTAAACTTTTAGTTTAAACTGTTATTGATTTTTATTTGAATAACTCTAATATGATCTTTTTCTCTTTCTTCATTTCAAGGTATAGTTTGAACAGAAGAAGCTAAGAACAACAGAATAGAACAAACAATGAAAACCAAAAGGTAAATCTGTAGTGGCTGTGAGAACAAGAAGACTTTGACTTCCTGTAGTTGCTCTAATGAATATTTTAGCTAGTTGCAATTTACAATAACATACTAAGAAGCAAAGGCATTGATAGTAGAGACCTACGTATCATATAAAAACCTTATTGGAAGCAAAAAGCAGTTTTACGAGTAAATGGGAGATTAACGAACCAATGTTACATTAAAAGAGGTGTAAGACAGGGATGCATTCTATCCCCGCTGTTATTTAATATCTATATAGAAACACTGATGACACTATTGTGTTATGAGATAGTCATTAGGGCCTTCAAGGGTTATTAGATTGCATACAGGAAGAGAAACGGGTCTAAAAATGAATGCTTCTAAGACAAAATTTATGATATTTAGTCGCCAACCTCATGACAATGCTTCCCTACAGATAGAATAACAAAATATTGAGGGAGTTACTCACATTAAATATCTGGGATATTATATTACAGACCAATTACACCCAAGTAAACAGATGCAGAACTGAAAACTTTGTACTTGTCTTCTTCTTCAAGTGCCATCTCCGCGGCGGAGGTCGGCAATCATCATAGCTATTCGAACTTTTGAGACGGCCGCTCTGAAAAGTTTATTTGATGTACATCCGTACCAATCTCTCAGGTTGCGCAGCCATGACATTCTACGCCTCCCTATGCTTCTCTTTCCTTGGATCTTTCCCTGCATAATCAGTTGGAGCAAGGTGTATTTCTCTCCACGTGTAATATGTCCGAGATATTCTAATTTTCTTGTTTTTATTGAATTTAAAATTTCCATTTCTTTGTTCATCCTTCCCAGAACCTCTTTGTTTGTGACGTGTTCTGTCCATGATATTTTCAGAATTCTTCTGTACACCCACAGCTCAAATGATTCCAGTTTTTTCATTGATGTCACATTCAAGGTCCAAGATTCCATTCCATAAAATAAAGTCGAAAAAACATAGCACCTCGCCAACCTAACTCTTAGTTCCAGTTTTAAATCCCTGGTACATAGAACTCTTCTCATTTTGTTGAAATTTGCTCTAGCCTTTTCTATTCTTATTTTTATCTCCTGATTGTAATCATTTGTGGAGTTAATCATTGTTCCCAGGTATGCATATTTGTCCACTTGTTCGACGTTGGTTTCGTTTATTAGAAGATTCTCGTTATTTCTTTGAGTTTTCGATATTCTCATAAATTTCGTCTTCTTGACATTCATTGTTAGACCATACTCTTTTCCATACTCTGCTATTCTGGTCACCAGTCTCTGAAGATCTTCAATGTTTTCGGCTAAGATCACAGTGTCGTCCGCATTTCTAATGTTGTTAATGGGGACTCCATTTACCTTTATTCCAGCTGTTTCACCCTCAAGAGCTTTTCTCAGGACCTCTTCGGAGTAGGCATTGAACAGAATTGGCGACAATACGCATCCCTGTCTTACTCCACATCTAATTTCAATTTCTTCTGACAGCTGTTCGTTAACACGTACTTTTGCTCGCTGTTTATAGTATAAATTTGATATGATCCTGAGGTCGTTGTAGTCAATCTTCTTTGATTTCAGGACATTCATTAAATGTTTATGTCGTACTTTATCGAATGCTTTATTATAGTCAATAAAACATGCGTATATATCTTGATTGACGTCCAGGCATCTTTGTATTAGTATATTAAGTGAAAAAAGAGCTTCACGTGTTCCTAGGCCTTTGCGAAAACCAAATTGTGTATTATTAACGTCTATGTCCAGTTTGTGATATATTCGGTTATGGATGACTTTAAGTAGTAACTTTAGCGTATGAGACATTAAGCTAATGGTGCGGTAATCGCTGCATTCTCTTGCGTTTTTCTTTTTAGGGAGACAAATAAAAATAGATGTTAACCACTCTTTGGGTAATACGCCTGAACTATAAATTTGGTTCAAGAGTGTCACTAAAACATCAATGTGCTTCAAATCTAGAATTTTTAGGATTTCTATAGGAAGCATATCAGGTCCAGGGCTTTTCCCGCTCTTCATTGTTTTTAATGCGTGCAATATTTCTTCTTTTGTAATATATGGACCTATTTCTTCTGACGTAAGTTCTATGTGCTCCAGATCTCCTCTTTCATCATCGAACAATTCATCGATATATTCTGCCCATCTTTGTATTATCTCGTCCGTATGTGTTATAGCAGTACCGTGTCTATCCAGAATTGCACAAGTGGGATTTTGTTGTCTTAGTCCTGTCAGTTCTTTAACTTTCTTGTGTAGGTTAAACAGATCATATTTATTTTGAAGGTCTTCGGTCTCTTTGCATTGCTCTTCAAAGTATTTTTCTTTTGCCTGCTTTATCGTCTTTCTAATCTCGTGGTTTATCTCTCTGTATTTATTGTTATCCTTGTTTTTAAATTGTCTCCGTTGTTCCATCATGCGGCCGCAGAAGAAAATGTTCTTTTTGATTAGCCAATCCTTGATTTGCTTTTTGTTCCACAATTTTTTCGAGAAATCAACGTTTTCTTTGTCTTTCGGCAAGTTTGGAAATAACGTCTTCTCAAACCGTTCTTTCATCCGCTTACGAAAATGAAATAAAACTGAGCTTTCATAGTTTTTGCCAAGAAGTTTTTGGTCTAATGGCTAGTACCTAAATCGACAAAGAGGCGTGTTTGCTTTGCGTGGACAACGAATATTAAAACTGACTTCTTCTAATGACTTTTTAATGAACTTTATTTCCATAGAATGTGTTTACAATGAAGGCTATTGAAAATTGATAAGTATAGATAAGCTATCGACAATGAGTTTTTGATATATTTTACTTCTTTATAGTATTTTTCTGGTTATTGTTTAGTTGGACAATGTAACTCTCTTATTTATACATCGATGATTGAATCATGCTTTAGTTGAAACAAAAATGATAGTATTTATACAACCTGTACAACAAATACGGTCCTAATGCACCGCACGAGGCCAAACGGCAACGTGGTCACACGTTGTGCACACACAGCATTCTAACTGTGACTTCTACTATAGGAAGATTATCAGTGAGTTATAGACAGTTGCGTACATTGCAGCATTGCCTTTGCAATGAATCGGCTGGTAGAAATAAAAAATCTGCGGCCAATTAACTACGTTAACAATTTATTGACTACTGAAACATACAATATTTAATATTTTTTGAATGATTATTTGAATTAAGCAACAGCTTATTTTATACAAATTTATAAAGAAATTAATTTTGGCTTTGGTTTAATGGACTTAATAATCTTCTCTAATAACTATCTGATCTGAGTGGAGCAGCAGTCAACACACTGCAAATTATCTGTAGGTTTATCATCGAATTATTACTATATTGATGAAAAAAACGACTGTTAAGATTATACTTGTATAGAATCGTTTAGATAGAAAAAATTAAATTTGTATTTGAATTGTTTATATCGTCTCTAAATGATATTGGATTTTTTATTCTATCGGAATTATTATTCATACTTATTGTATAGATTGTCACATGTTTCTTAACTTTTCTTTCCACAATTATTTTTCAAATAAATATTGTTACGAAGATATACGTGTTTCATTTATTATACAGGGTGAGTCATGAGGAACTTTACATACTTCTACCATATGTAGAGTCCCTCAGGGAGCATATCATGTGGCCACTAAAAAATGTCAACTCCTCTTCTTTATTAATTAACAGGGTGATTTGTGTAATTGACCATTTATTTCATTTTACTGTAGTGTTTATACGGCTCATTTGATTTTTTTAATTTTTGCATGATACAGTACACTACTATCAAGCATTCGACTGGTATTAGCTAAACTAAAAAATTCCAGGACTGGCTTTGGAAAAATTAATTTAGGGATTCGTATTAAATATTACACCCTGTATAATTTTTTTTTAAAATGCAATAAGTGATTTTCAAACGACATATGCGACAATGTTGTCGCACTTTTATTAAATTTTTAGTGAACGATTAAATCTTACCAAAAATAGAACAACCATAATGAAGTATCAAATTATAAGGTAATTAATTTAAACAAATGTAATAAATTTAAAACATTTTAATTGAAATGATAAACTGAATCACTGCACAACAAAAAACAGTAACTACTAACAATAACGAAGAACAATTTAAAAAAAAAACTAAAAATATGTACATAGTTATGATAAACCCATAAATTAGAACTGGAAAAGATACAATAATGGTAACAAAATAAAAATAATTCAAAATAGATTTTCGAAATGGAACCCTGCAGCCTGTACACATTTTTGTTGCCGAATTGTTAATTGACGTATTGAATTACGGATACTCTGGGGATCGTTTCTAATAGTAATACAACAATGTATAATTCTATCAATTAATTGTTGTCGGTTATTAATATTCACTGCGTAAACTAGTTGCTTCAATCGTCCCCAAATATGGTAATCAACGGGATTGAAATCAGGGGATCTTGAAGGCCACGAAATAGGACCTGCACGTCCTATCCACCTGTTGCCATAAACATTATTGAGATGTTGTCTCACTGCCAGTAAAAAGTGTGGGGGTGCCCCATCATGCTGAAAATACATCCCTCGGATAGCAACGTTCGCGTTGGCAAGCAAATTCGGCAAAATATTTTGTAGAAAGTTCAAATAGACCTGCCCTGTTAAAGGACCATCAAAAAAGTGAGGACCTACTAATTGGTTATTTATGACACCAATCCACACTTTAACCGAAAACCTTAACTGAGAACGACGTTCTCGAATAGCATGGGGATTTTCTTCTGCCCACACATGTGAATTTCGTCAATTATTTATCCCGTCTCTGGTAAATTGGACTTCATCTGTAAATAGTGTCCTGTATAGCGTTGGTCGATTATTGTTAATCCATCTACAAAATTCCAACCTATCGATCTCATCTCCAGCATGTAGTCGCTGAACCATTTGAATGTGATATGGGTATAGATTATTTTTTTGTAAGACTCTACTTACTTTTGATTGAGTAACATTGAGTTCTCGACGTACTTGTCTTGTGCTTATTGTAGGGTTCATAGTAACGGCATCCATAATGTCATCTTCCTGCGCTTCATATACATGTCGCTCTGTTGTTCCACTAGGAAAAGTGCCATTTTCTCGCAAATAATTAAAAACTGACCCAAATGTTGGATGACTGGGAGTTCGACGATTAGAAAATCTCCTGCGATATTCTCTACTAGCAGCCCTACCATTCCCATTACAGAATCCATAAACAAATATTATGTTTGCATATTCTGTGGTCGAAAACTGATGTGGCATTTTGAACGAAAGTAACAAAAGCTCTACCAAAACTAACACAATGTACTTAACGTAGATATGACAGAAGAAATATGTATTCTTGTACACATAAATAACAATTGATAATGACAATAATGACAATGGGTATAAAATATCAAGAAACGTCAACGCCAACCTTCATTTTAAACTTTTTTAGATTTATTTTTATTTAGTACAGTGTATGCAATGTATTATTATTTGACATAAAATTTTAATCATTTACAATCAACAAAAACTAACACATACAAGAGGTTTGACTTTTTAATCAATTTAATTTATTATTTATCGAAAATAATGCCCCAATACGATCTATGAGTAAAAATTTAAAATTGAAAAACAATTGATTCTATCGTAGAGATAATACAAAGTGACAGTAAAGATGTTAATTTTCTACGTATTAGATTATGTTGTAGGAACTCATTTTAATTAAAATGTTTAAAATTTATAACATTTGTTTAAATTAATACCTTATAATTTGATACTTCATTATGGTTGTTCTATTTTTGGTAAGATTTGATCGTTCACTAAAAATTTAATAAAAGTGCGACAACATTGTCGCATATGTCGTTTTCATTGGCTATTTATGTAGTTTGAAAATCACTTATTGCATTAAAAAAAAAATTATACAGGGTGTAATATTTAATACGAATCCCTAAATTAATTTTTCTGAAGCCAGTCCTGGAATTTTTTAGTTTAGCTAATACCAGTCGAATGCTTGATAGTAGTGTACTGTATCATGCAAAAATTAAAAAAATCAAATGAGGCGTATAAACACTATAGTAAAATGAAATAAATGGTCAATTACACAAATCACCCTGTTAATTAATAAAGAAGAGGAGTTGAAATTTTTTAGTGGCCACATGATATGCTCCCTGAGGGACTCTACATATGGTAGAAGTATATAAAGTTCCTCATGACTCACCCTGTATAGTGCAACCCATTTATATTATATTATATTCATTGAACAGTAGTCAGCAGCATGTCCATTTGGAGTTTTGAGAATTACATTACTGAAAAAAATATATTAGTATAGGGTAAGTCCGGGAGAGATTGCTCACATTTTTTTGACTGTCTGTATCTTAGCACAAAAAAGTCTACGCTCTGAAATATTTATATATTTATATTAAAATACCATTAGAAGAAAGTGTATAGAGTTGGTTAAGCCAAATACTTACATACAAAAACAGTAAACATCAAAATACAAAAAATTGTAAAAGGTCAACTCACCCGATGTGTCAGGGTGAGATGATTCGGACACTAAGGGTGATATGGCTCGATCATAAACTTTATTTGGCACGTTTTTCTGCCAATACTTTTCCACATATATCACATAAATTAACATATTGTGAGCAGTTTTCATAAAACCAAGAATTGCAATGCACGCACTGTACCCAGTCTTCTTGTGTCGATGTGGTTGAATATATTTCCTCACAGCCGGCACATTCATAATTTGTTTCATCTTGTAGATCATCACTAGAGTCTTTAGTAATTTCCATATGATCGTCCAAGTCTTCGGAAGAAGATGACTCACAAAACATCTTCCTTTGGTTCTTGAGTTTCTTGACTTTTTTTTCCAGAGGCCCTATATTCTTTTTCGCATTCTTTTCTTTCTTTTTAACATCTAAATCTTTGCGTATCGCCAAATTCACTGGGCTAGTAAGTACTGCAGTTAATTGTCTACCGCGTTTCCTTATTTGTGAATTACCTGATAGAGAAGGTACTGGAGAGATATTATCTAAAATTTTACCGGGAGTGATTTTTCCTTTACAGGTCGGCTTATTACCAGGTATAGATGGTAGTTCTAATGGTGACGTGTGAGATGGTGACGTGTGAGACGGCGTCGAACTGCTTGTAGATGGTAGGTTTAGACGTTGGAGATCATCTATTTCAGTAATTTGTGTTGTTGAACCCTCAAGAAAGGCGTACTCTGGAATTGCATTCCGGTCGACTGGATAAATATCACATGCGCGAAAACCAGATACGGCATTTTGTACTGAGGCAGCTTTTGTCCAAGCCTCATGACAATCCAAAACCAGTAGGACTTTTCCTGGGGGCTTTCTAGGAACACAGTGATGTGTACACAATCAATAAATATATCTGTGTTTATGTAAGCGGACTTTTCATTCATGTAAACCTTTGATCCCGGGCCTGGAGGCATGCCGTCTTCGAATTCTTGCTTTTTATTTTTGCCCATGAATATGCAGGTCGGGGAAGGAAGTTACCCTCAGCATTGCAACAGGTGATACATGTAATCTTCTCCGAAGAAGTTACTGATGCTATATTTTTAGATCCCCTTTGGGCTACAACAAATGCAGTTTTATTATTCAGTTAGAGTCCTGTTTCGTCCATGTTAAATAAACTCCCGGGCTTCTCCATCAACTCATTTTCTAGAATAACTTGCTGTAACAGATCAAAGTAATCGCTTACATCCTTTTTGTTTATGCCTTGAATTCTTGCTAAGGATACGCCTTCCTATTTTCTTATACTAAAATCAGGGTTTCTTCTTAAGAATGATTGTTTTAATATGTAATTCTTCCGCTAATCTGAATGCCATTTCTCTAACTCCAGCTCTTGTAGGTGCAAAACCAGCTTTCTGCAACTTTAGGATATGTTTCTTTATTTTATTTTCATTTTCTTCGCCGAGAACACTACTTGCTCCTAATGCACTTTTTTTAAATTGTTGCTTTTCATTCTTCTTCTTAATGTAGGTGCTGGCACTTCAAAATTCCTGGCGGCAGCATTGACCCCCATTTGTCCACTTTGTTGGAAACAATATCCAACACCTATGCAAAATTATTGGGACGCTTTGTAGGTTCGGGTGTGTTCGGTCGGAAGTGACAGTGTTTCTCCCTGCCACCACCAAAAAGTGACAAGTCAGATTCTGCGCCAGTGCATTCATTACGCATAACGCCATTTTTTAGTTGTAGTTTTATAAAAAGTAAAAACATACATTAGCTCTGGCTTGTTGCCATCTAATTATTATTATTATTGAACTAGTAAATATTGTATTAGCTCTGGCTTATAGCCATCTAATTATCATAAGTGAATGGTGAATAGTCTAAATTAAATAAAGGTGTAACTACAGTAAGTTTCGTGAGTCTTATTTCAATTAATTAAGTATACAGTCCGCTAACCATCGAGGCTTTATTGTGCGTTTCGTACATAAATTTTGGTCCATCGACACAGATGTGGAATCCAGAAATTTGGGAGCCCGAAACTGAAGGTAAATTCTCATATTTCCTGAAACATTAAAAAAGGAGCCCGCCAAATTTAGCGTCCAAGCTGAAGTTTGCTGCCAGGCTGCCAGCTCTAATGTCAATAAATAGAACACGGAACGAAACCGTAAGTAAGACTGTTCTCTTCCCTTTATGACAATCATCGAGCCAAGGAACGCCGAGACACCAACTTGGATTTCTGTGCTCTGTGTTCGCGTTGACATTCACCGTTTCATTACGTCAAAAATTAACAATTTATTGGACATAACCCTATTAAGTAACAAATATTTACTTTGATTTCTGTTTTTAAAAATATAAGTATAGGTATTTGGTCCTATTTTTGTATGTATTGTCTTGTGTGTTATGTTTAATTAATATTTTAAAGGTAATTGTTTACTTTAACGACCGTTTTTCTTTTTTATCAGTGTTTCAGAATCTCATAGATACATTTTTATATTAAAAATACTTTGTCACTTAACTTAACAAAGCCTTTAAATATGTCTAAAAAGGATTTGGAAAAACTGATAACAAGGAAAAGGCAAGCGGTAAGCACTATAAGTCGGGTAAAAAGATTTATTAGTGAACATAAAGATGATCCAGAAAGTTCAAAAAAGGATGATCTATTTTCTATTAGAAAAGACATGTTATGTGAATCATTTAAAACTATAACTGATTTAAATACAGAAATTGCTCATTTAGATGAAAATTTTGATGATGATATTGATGACATAGAAGCTGAATATGTAGATCTATTGGCAACCATCCAAGGAGTTACATCCATGAAAAACAATAAAATCACAGTGCCTTTAGTTCATAATATGCCACAGCATCATGCAACCAGTACCACTAAATTACCTTCAATTGAAATTCCCACATTTGATGGGAAAGATTTAACTAAATATAAATCATTTATAGATATATTTACAGCAGTTATAGACAAAAATATAAATTTAAAAAGCGTAGAAAAATTATTTTATCTAAAAAATTATTTAACACATGAAGCCCTCAGCTTAATAAATAATCTGCCATTAGTGAATGATTCATACAATGAAGCTTTACAAATTTTAAATAACAGATACAATAATGAAACTATGATTATTAATTCACATATTTACCAAGTTCTTGATATACCTGCCATGCAAAAAGGAACTGCTAGTTCATTACGAGAATTTATAAGTAAGGTCAAACAACAAATTGGTGCCTTAAAAAATCTTAATCAACCAGTAGATAGCTGGGATATGCTTTTAGTCTGTATACTGTCTAGAAAAATAGATCAGTTTACGAATAGGTCATATCAAATTGATAGAGATAGTTCAAGTTTACCATCATTAAATGGATTTCTAAAATATCTCGAAAATAGGGCAATGGCTCTTGAAGCCACTAATAGTACATCTGAAACAAAGTTGAAGGAAAATAAACAACTTACACACTTAGTAACCAAATCACAAAGTAATGTTAAATGTCAATACTGTTCCATCAATGGACATAAACTTTATAGTTGCAAAAAATTTAAAGTCCTTTCAGACAATGAAAGAATTTCCTTTGTTGATAGAAACAAACTATGTAAACTATGTTTAAACAGCCATACTGATAAATGTAGGTTAAATTTAAAATGCCAAACCTGTCACAAAGGACACAATTCATTACTGCACTTAGAAAAAGTGGCAGTAAGTTCTAATATTGCTCAATCTAATCAAGATGCAAGCACTTCATCGCAATACGATGCTGTAGTAAATTTTAATTCGATTTATAAAAATCGAGCAAATACAATCTTACCTACTGTAAAGGTAAAGGTTAGAACAGCATCAGGTCACAACTTGATTGTCAGAGGTTTGGTCGATACAGGCTCACAGGTTTCTTTGGTAACAAATAGTTTAGTAAAAAGGTTAAACCTAAAGACATACAATAATTATTTAGATATTGTAGGGATTTCACAAAATAGCACAAGAATCCAAAAGGCAGTTGATTTGAATATAGAATCATGTATATATGACTTCAGTACAAATATAAAATGTTCTGTAGTGGATATAATAACAGGGAATCTACCCAGATTTAGTTTTAATACATCTAAAATACCAGAATTTGTTCAATTGTCTGATGACACTTTTAATCAAAGCGGTGAAATCAGTCTACTACTAGGAGCTGATGTTGTGTTTAAAATATTGCTCGCAGAAAAAATAAACTGCCAAGAACTAATACTTCAAAATACTCTTTTAGGTTTTATTGTTAGTGGATCTGTATCAACCAACCAGTTCTCAAATTTAAATATTGTATGCATGCATACAACTTATAGTGATTTAGACACTGCCATCTCTCAATTTTGGGAAATGGAAAAGGTTCCTGAAGTATTCTTAGAATTTACAAGTGATCAGGAAGCTTGTGAGGCTAGTTTTCAAAATTCAATAAAAATAATCGAAAATAAATATCAAGTTAATCTGCCTCTAAAACAAGAAAATATTAATTTAGGTAACTCTTTTGCTGTAGCTCTTAAGAGATTTGAAAACTTAGAGAAAAGGTTTGTTCTAAACCCGACTCTATACTTTGATTATAAAAAATTCATAGATGAATATATTCAACTTGGTCATGCTAAAATTGTTCATTATGATCCAAAAATTTTAAATAATGGCGAGGTTTATTTTATGGCTCACCATCCAGTAATAAGAGAGGATAAGAAGACTACAAAATTAAGAATAGTTTTTGACGGTAGTATGAAATCTAAGAGCAAAAAGTGCTTAAATGATTTTCTATATAATGGTGCTGTTGTACAAAATGAACTATTTGATATATTAATCCTATTTAGAATTTATAAATATATTATATCTACTGATATTAAACAAATGTTTAGAATGATACTTATTCACCCTGAAGACAGAAGATATTTAAATATATTATGGAGAGAACCACATAGTGAGCTAAAGTGTATCCAGTTGCAAACAGTAACATATGGGTTACGAAGCTCATCGTTTCTAGCTACTAGATGTTTAGTTGAACTAGCCAATACAGAAGGACAAAATTTTCCTTTGGCAGCTAAAGCATTAATAAATAATACCTATGTAGATGACATCCTAGCAGGAAGTGATACTATAGAAGAAGCAAAGAAACTCAAAAATGAACTAATTTCTCTTTTGCAACTAAGGTCATTTTCCTTGCACAAGTGGTGTTCAAACGATCCAAGAATAATAAGTGATATCCCCAAAGAAAATCAACATTTTGATGAAATTGACATAAATAAAATCAACTTTGTTGTAAAAACATTAGGTTTATCATATGATACCATTACTGATAATTTTAAACTGTCATCGCCAAAAATTAATATCAATGACTGTCTAACAAAAAGACAGGTATTAAGCTTTATATCAAAATTTTATGATCCTTTAGGATTAGCAGGTCCAGTGTTAGTCAAAGCAAAAGTTATAATGCAGACAATTTGGCTTCGTAAAATTAAATGGGATGAGGTACTGCCTAATGATTTGCAGGAAATTTGGAAAAATTTTATTACTGGTCTAATAAATATGCCAGTTTTAAAAATTCCAAGAAATTTAGCCTTTACTGATGCTGAAAGTATTGAACTTGTAGGGTACTGTGATTCATCAATGCAAGCATATGGAGCAGCACTTTATGCTCGAACTATTTGTCATGACACAGTTAATGTTAATTTAATTTGCTCAAAGTCTAGAATCGTTCCAATAAATAAAAAGTTAACTATACCTAAACTAGAGCTAAATGGTGCCTTGTTGTTAACTAATTTAACTTTTAAAATTCATAATTTGTTAAAAGCAAATATTAAAAAGATTTTTCTTTATTGTGACTCAAATATAGTATTGGCTTGGTTAAAAACCGAACCTGTCAAATTAACTCCTTATGTAGCTAATCGTGTTTTAAAAATTCAAAACATGTCCACAAACTTTAAATGGCTTTATATTAATAGCAAAGAAAACCCAGCAGACTGCCTTTCTAGAGGCTTGGAGCCTAATGATATTGAGTTGCATCCCTTATGGTTTACTGGTCCAAAAATGCTGTTGGACAAAAATTTTGCTCATAATGAGCTACCTGTTCAATTTCCTTATCCAATGCCTGAACAAAAAGTTAGTGTACATGTTATACAAACAAAGGAAAATACATTCTTTAAAAAATACTCCAATATAACTAAACTGCAAAGAATTACAGCATACATTCTACGATTTAAAAATAATTCTCTAAGTAAATTGAAAGGCACAGAAAAATTTTCTGGTAATTTAAATTTGCTAGAGTTAGATAATTCTTTAAAGGTAATTATAAAGTGTCAACAATATTATCATTTTTCTCAGGAAATTAAAGATCTTATATCAAATATAGTTTTAAAATCACCAATAAGTACGCTGTCTCCTTTTGTTGATGGTGATGGGCTTTTAAGAGTAGGTGGTAGATTACATAATTCTAACATCTTATATACTCAAAAGCATCCAATAATTTTGCCAAAGGCTAGTCATGTTACAGATCTCATAATAAGGCATGAACATTTGAAATTACTTCATGCTGGTCCCAGGCAAGTGCTAAGTTCATTAAATTTAAATTATTGGTTAATAAATGGAAACCGAGAAGTAAAAAAAATTACTAAAAAGTGTGTAATATGCTTCAAATTTAAAGCAAAATGTTCTGAACAATTAATGGGATCTCTACCAGAAACAAGAGTTTGTGCTGCTAGAGTATTTCAAAATGTGGGAATAGACTTTTGTGGCCCTTTTCTCGTCAAGCAATCGAGAATAAGAAAATCAATAAGCACAAAAGCCTATATAGCTCTTTTTGTGTGCTTTTCTGTAAAAGCTATCCACATGGAACTATTATCAGACCTTACTACTGAAACTTTTTTAGCAGCATTTAAGCGCTTCATTTCTCGCCGTGGGAAGCCTTTGAACGTATATTGTGATAATGGATCCACGTTCAAGGGTGCTAACAATCAAATTAATAACTTTTATAATCAATCAGTAAAAATAGAAAATGTCGGTTTAAATGAAAAAATTAAATTTAGTTTTATTCCCAGTTACTCCCCAGTTTTTGGTGGTTTGTGGGAGGCTGGAGTAAAAAGTGCCAAATACCACATAAAAAGAGTCATGGGCACAAATGAGCTCACATATGAGCAATTTAATACATTAATTGTACAAGTGGAAGGTATCTTGAATTCAAGACCGCTTATGGCTATGTCACAAGATCCAACAAATCTGGAATATTTAACACCAGGACATTTTCTTATAGGAGCCCCCATAACCAGCTTTCCAGAACCTGATATTACCGAAGTTCCAAAAAATCGTATAAAATTTTGGAATCTCTGTACTCAAATGCAACAGCACTTTTGGAAAAAGTGGCATCAAGACTATTTAACACAGTTGCAAAATAGGCCAAAATGGAAAAATAAACTACCTAATTTAAAGGAAGATATGTTAGTCTTACTAAAAGAAGACAATATTCCATCATTTAAATGGGCACTTGCACGTATCACCAAGGTTATCCCTGGAAAGGATAAAATGGTTAGGGTTGTTGAAGTTAAAACCAAAAATGGGACCTATGTAAGATCAGTCACAAAGGTGGCAGTATTGCCATTCTATGAATAATTGTAAATAATGTAAATAAAATTAATTTAGTGTAAGAAGTAGTATAACTAGTATTTTAGATAGTAGCTATATTTGTAAGATTTCACATGAAATGTTCTGGCCCCCAGCATGTTGGAAACAATATCCAACACCTATGCAAAATTATTGGGACGCTTTGTAGGTTCGGGTGTGTTCGGTCGGAAGTGACAGTGTTTCTCCCTGCCACCACCAAAAAGTGACAAGTCAGATTCTGCGCCAGTGCATTCATTACGCATAACGCCATTTTTTAGTTGTAGTTTTATAAAAAGTAAAAACATACATTAGCTCTGGCTTGTTGCCATCTAATTATTATTATTATTGAACTAGTAAATATTGTATTAGCTCTGGCTTATAGCCATCTAATTATCATAAGTGAATGGTGAATAGTCTAAATTAAATAAAGGTGTAACTACAGTAAGTTTCGTGAGTCTTATTTCAATTAATTAAGTATACAGTCCGCTAACCATCGAGGCTTTATTGTGCGTTTCGTACACACTTCTTACGGCATGTATGGCTGATTCGAGTTGATTTTCGTTCATAAACCACGTTGGCAATTTCCTTTTCTGTTATACTTCGTTGGCATGACTGAAAATAAATTTATCTATTAAAAATATCCTTAGATAAGTAACTAAAGAGCTACGCCATATCTCCCTAACATTTGCGAGCCAACTAACCCGAATTGTCAGGGTGACATGGCCTACTTAATTTCCGTGTGTTGGTAACGTTTGGAAGGATTGGCAACTATTCCTACATAACCTCAACGATACAAACAACATAAAATCAAAACGTGACTTTGATAATATACAGACAAAAATAAGTGCACAATAGTTTTGACGATTACCGAAAAAATTTTTAAGAAGATGTAAATAAGAATTTCTAAATATCTTACCTTTCAACCTTGGGAAAACAAGGAAACAACAGAGTATTGCTAATACCATATGCACGCATCAAATAACGCAATGCAACTGACTCCAAATAGGATAAAACTGTGATATATTCGACCGAGTCATCTCACCCGACGAGCCATCTCTCCCGGACTTAGATAACACTGTGCTGCAATTAAAAAAAATTATCGATGACTGAAAAGTGAAAGGCGTTTAAGAATTCGTTTACTGTATTCATTCTCAATCTTCCATCGGATTTTTCCTATCTTGTACAGATTTTTCACAAATCGCCAGCATTGGATAATGCTGTCTGTAAATTGTTGACCGCCACTTCTAAGTTTCTGTGTTGGACCGCAATCGCTGTGTCGTCTGCATAAAGGCTCAGTAGTGTTCCTGGTAATTTTGGAACATCTGCGGAGTATATTGTGTACAGTAGGGCTGACAGGACTGCTCCCTGTGGCACTCCAGCCTCCGGAGCTCCATGCTCATATAGTACTTGTCCTATTCGTACTCTGAAGCTTCGGTTGCTCAAGTTCGAAGAGATCAGTCTCTTTATGGCCTCACTGTATCCGTAGCCTCTCATTTTGTATATTAGGCCTTTATGCCAGACTCTGTCGACGGCTTTGTTTACATCCAGGAACGCTGCTAGAGTGTTCTGCTCTAAATCCGAACTGAGGTTCGGATTAGTCCTATTTCGTATGTTTCAGTTTGTAGTCTTTTTAGTATTACTCTTTCTACGATCTTGCTGACTGCTGGCAGTAAGCTTATCGGCCTGTAGTTTTGCGGAAACATGGTATTCTTTCCTGGCTTTGGAATCATGATAACGTGAGCTTCCTTCCATCGATTTGGGAAGAGCATGTATCTAAGAATCGCGTTCTTTATGTTGGTTAAAAGTACTATTGATTTTATTGGTAGATACGTCAAAGCTCTATTTGAAATTTCATCTAGACCAGGTCTTTTTCTTGGTGAGGTATTTTTAATTATTTTGTTTATTTCTTTAAGATACGTAGGTGTGATTATCTCCTCTGGTTCTTCGGGCATTTCTTGTTGTCCCTCGACTTCTTCGATGAAGTATAAATCTTCGTCTTGGTGATAATTTAATGCACACTCTCTCTCGAGAGTCCTTTTCATCACCTCGGCTTTTTCATCTATGGTGTAGACAATTATATTTTCACCGTATAGTGGAGGTATGGGTTTTCTAACATTTCTTAGTATTTTTTGTACATAGTTTCCATATTATTTGCATATTTGAACCTTTTTTCTTAATTTTTTGAACCTGGTTATCCCATTGTCGGCTTCTGTGTTTTGCTAATGCTGTTTTCATTTCTCTATTTAGCCGATTTGCCCTGTTTTTGTCCTCATAGTTTCTTGTCCTTTTAGCTCTCTTTTTGGCTCAGTTCTTTTCCCTCATTATGTCTTTGATTTTCTGGTTTATATATCTAAACCTTCCCATGTGTATGTATATTTCTTCTTTAGTAGTGTCATTTCTGAGTGCTTCTTAGTATGAGTACGATGTTTTCGAACTCTAGTACTCTTTCTTCTATTTCTTGCGGATTATTTATCACTGGGACGTTGTTGATTCCAATACCCACAAATCTTTTGTAATTTGTCTTCTTGGTTTTCTTTCTTTTTCTTGTTGTTGTGTTGTTTTCTTCCCATGTTCCTATTTCTAGTATGTATAATATGTATTGCTTACTTGCTGATATTTTTTTGTGTTAGCGGTGTGTGTTTTATTAATTCTGCTTAATTTTGTTCTTAATATAATATATTTCTTATTAATTATGTCTTTTCATAATATGCAACCCTTGTATCTATAACTAAATTAAATATTTCCTTCCTACATACCAGAATTTATTAAAAAATACTCCATAAAACCTCAACTTTAATTCGAACCTGCTGTTATCTACCTGCTTTTTAATTATTTATGGCAGAATACACAGCCGTGCTATCGATACACCACATTTAATTTCGGGGTAAAATATCATCTATTATTAAGGGCTCTCAACACATGACGTATTGCCCATTAGCAAGTCCCTATGGGCATAAATATTCCATGAATGTTTGAACACTGAAAATCGACTCGTGATTGCTATTTACTCTAGCGATTCATCGTTTTGTTCTAGTCAATATTGTTTTTTAAATCAGTTTTGTTTTAATTATAGAATAAATTATATACAGAATTCACTCATAGGTAGGATCGGGAGCTTTCCGCCAATTATTAATGATTGCAATAATTGTTTATTACCAGAAGAGTTTTTTTTTATTAAGAAAAAATATTGCCGCGTCCACCAAAAGGTTATTAGCGGCATTACTCAGTAAACAAAACTTTAAATCTGATACAAGATATTAATTTACCTCAGGTAATTTAATAAGTTTTTTACGTGGCAGTTTTCTCCTAATAAATCTGGTAGAGTATTTGGTATATTGTTTATGGAACGTTCTCTATGGTATTTTGGACACTCGATTAACAAATGGACGACGGTAATAGGCGTCATAGGTCGCACAGCGGGCGTTCACTGGACGAAAGTAAATACGAGTGTGTTATCTTAGTGTGTCCTATACGTAGGCGCGTTAGAACCGTTTGAATAAACCGTGTGTTAGCACTAGTTTTCCACTGTCGTGTATATGGTTTTAGCGATCTTAATTTAGATTGCTATAGAAACCATTCGCGCTGCTACTGACCCATGACTTTTTGTTTAAAAAACGATTTGAGATCTTTACACACACTCTCACGCACTAATTCAGATTAGAAAATGGAGTTAGACAAAGTGATGCCTTATCAACAACACATTTTAATCTAACTTTAGAGGCTGTTATTAGAAAACTGGATATAAACGGCTGTATTAATACAAGATCAATGCAAATGTGCGCATATGCGAATGATGTTGCCATAAAAAGCCGCAACAAAACGGTATTAAGGAAAAAAATATACAACTGAAACGAGAGGCTGTTACGTTTGGTCTGTATATAAATAAAAGCAAAACAAAATATATGGAGTGCACAAAATCGAATCAACATGAAAATCTGAAGGTAGACAAACACATACCTACAAATATGCCTCCACTTTTCCATACCTAGGCTCAATAATAAATGACAACAACATTAGTCAAGAAATGCAAGCACAGATTCTTAGCGGTAATAAGTGCTTTTATGCATACATAATTAGACCAGTGGTCACATATGGATGTGAAACGTGGACCCTCTCAACCACTGATGAAAATCAACTGAGAAGATTTGAGCGCAAAATACCATGGAAGATATTTGGACCAAACCAATGCAGCGATGGTTCGTGGAGAATTAAAATGAACCACGAGCTGGATGAACTAATGCAGAGCGCAGATATTGTTAGATTTGTAAAGTCACAAAGACTAAACTGGCTTGGTCGCCTAGAAAGAATGCCAGATAATCGAGCTGTAAAAGTAGTCCAGAGATGGAAGCCCCAAGGAAACAGAACAAGAGGAAGGCCCCGTAAAAGATGAATAGACGACGTAGAGAGGGATCTTAAAACCATGAACATCAGACAGTGGCGAAGGAAAGTATCCGACAGGACAGAATGGAAGAACATTGTTAAGCAGGTCAGGACTCACAAAGAGTTGTAGCGCCATTAGAAGAAGAAGAAGAAGAACTTTTTTTAGTAGGTACAATTTTTTTTAAATTAACCCAACAATGTACACGATACGCTACTGTGCGTGAACACCCAGATTGAGTTACATTTCTCTCTCTAACTCACGGCTTCGATTAATCTACTATTCTTTTCTATTGGACGGCATTGTCATGTTCTATTAGATATTTTATCAAATCCTTGTTTTATGACTAACTGACTGTATGTGAATTAAATATTAATATACAAGTTCAGAATTACAGATCAGTAGGATTAGTATTACAAAGTAATAGGGACAGGAGTGGGAGATAAAAACAGAAGAGTACAGGACACTCCTGTGAAAGGAATTGTAATTTAAAATAAAACTTATTAAGATATATAATTCGGAGATCTGTCTTCACATAGACACAAAGCGAATGATAATGACAAAAAAAAACAATAATATTGTAACATTTATTCTATAATATATATGTTCTAAATATATCTGTTACATATAATCTAAGAATATAAACACAACCTCTACGTATGCAAATTTAAACAATCTTTTACAATTTTTCAAGATATGAATTCTTTTTTAAGTATTAATTTCGTACTTCTCTTGAAGTATCAATAGGTTAATTGAAGAATTTTAGTCAGTCGACGGCTTTGTATACTCATATTAACGGCAATATGGTTAAAATCGATCTAAAAAATAAAGGAGAAAAAAGAAAACAAGAGCTCAATTAACAAATTTTTCATCTACGTATCTAACACAAAATCCAAACATGGATAAAAGCTGGAACTTGGATTTTATAGCATCATTTATGTCAACTGTCAAATCTAAACCTTTTACTGACATCTGTCTTATGTCAAATATCTGTCATCTCAAATGGAAGAAGAGAGATAGCAGAATATAACAAAATAAAAACAAAATAAAATGACTCGAAACGACACTGCATTAAAATGTTCCTAAAACATTTACTGAAAAGCGATTCAAATAGAACAGCAATATCATACATAAAAGGTTTACCAAGGAAATTCCAAAGCATGAGATTTCTGAATAAGCACGCAATCACAAATCCTACAACCACTTGTTATAAAAAACGACATTATCGAAGAAGTAAACGAATTTGTATACCTGGGAGCGCTCCTTGATACTGAAAATAATATTACCGCAGAGATAAACCGCAGAATTTGTACCGCGAACAAATGTTATTTTGGGCTCAATATCCTCCTTAAATCCACAATCTAGAAATTCAAAAATAAAACTCAAACTATGCTTCAGAAACCTGGGCTCTAACAAAAAGTAATGAAAATAGGATGTTTCGAAAGAAAAGTACCAAGGCGAATCTATGGAGCAGTGGATGACAAAAGAGTATGGAGAAGACGATTCAACTTCAAACTTTATAGAATATACCAGGTACCTGATATTGTAAAACTTATTAAGAAAGGATGTCTGAGGTGGATAGGGCATGTAATGAAGATGGAACAAAATGACTCAGCTAGAAAAATACGTCTTGATAGACCCATTGGTCAGAGAAGAAGAGGAAGACCCAGAACAAGGTTCCTTAATAACATCGATAAAGACATGAGAAATATGGGAATACGTGTTTGGCCGAGGAAAGCAATGGATAGGAACGAGAGTAGAGAGATTCTTGAGGAGGGTTGTAAAGACAGAATGATGATGATGAGATTTCTGAATACTCGTAAAAACTTCCATCCATCCTTGCAGAAGACTATTAAAAATACGAAGAAAATATAAAAACTAAGAAAAAGGAATTTGTGTTATCCTGGTAACTATTTAAAACAACCAACATTCTAAGATATATTTTATACAGAAACGAAACACAAAACCTAAAAGTGATCAAGAAAAATCAAAGTCTGCATATTATGTGAAATATCTAACTTATGAAAGTAACAATTTTTATTTGGGTCAAACTTGAAGAACACTTACTGTAAGTATAAATGAGCATGAATCTCAATAGAAAATTTGTTAGATTAGTGCTTATAACAATAAATCTAGAGTTACTAAAAAGATCAATGGTTTGAAAATAAAAGGATAGCAGCAATGCAGTAAGATTAGGTTACTGGACAACGTTATATTAAGGACACATCATTTAGAATTGAAAAACAATATAATTATTAATAGTTATAAAAATATCAGAATTTGTCAGTCTACATTGAGAAGAAGCACTTGAGATTTGGTGATGTAAACCAGATTGGCTACCGGAAATAAAAAAAAAAAATAAGATCGCTGATTAAATCGATCAAATTTATAAGAAAAGGTACCAAGAAACGACATATAACCTACAGTGATACAGGGATAAGGAATAAAGAAATACTATATAAAGAAGTTAAAAATGTGCAAAAATAAGAGTTCTAGAGCTGAAAACACAAGAAAAATGACAGACGATGATTAGTTATGACCAATTCATAAAAATCTGCAAAACCTACTAACTAATCTAGTACCAGTAGCATACCTGACATACAAAATATAAAATTGGAATTACTAGAATGGAGATGACTGATACCTATGGTCTAAATTGCGTATCAATGTTTATACAGATTAAAGAACAATACTTTCTAAGATAAATTAAAAACCATAACAAATAAAATAAGACTAATATTGTAATATTTAAAACAATAGTAGATAGAAGGCTTGCTAGTTTAATAAACAAGTCCAAGGCGTTGTTTTAAATAAATTTTAAATGCAATAAAAACGTTTTGATCTGCCTATAATAATACTATTTTTCACAATCGATTCTAACCATATTTCGTAGCGCCATCTATAAGTACTTAAATATAACACGGAGGCAAAGCACAACTGGCAGTAGCACTCCGAGCAGGAACCGGTTGATCGTTTTGGATGCCCTCTAGGGCTTGTTTTTGTTTGCGCCTGTTCAGTTCGACGTTCGCTTCTTGGATCGCTTCCCACAACTTGGCCTCAGACATGATCTGCCGGGAGAGGTCCTCGACGGCAGGCTCGGCGCTCAATTCCAGGAGACTGTTGATGGATTCGTCCATCTCCTCGCCCTGGGAGGTCAGCGCCGGCAGGTTGGAACGTTTTCGGCCGCAACCTAGAAAAAATTGAGTTAAAAATTAAAATTTGTCTATATTGAGATATTTTTATTTTTCATTCCACAATTTTTAGTTATTTATTGTACAAGACGATAAAATTGTACTTTATCTTCGAGAGCGTTTTTTAGCGTCGGGACGTCAGTCGAGACGCTAATTATGCTCGAGAAGATAATGCGATTCTATCGTCGTGTGCAAAACAACAGTTTTTTCTACAGCCAGACTTCAAGTTTAGGTGAAAAATAGAATTTCAAAGAAAATTGTAATTTTTAGCACAAAAATCGCAATTGTGTTGCTCCGTTGCTAGGGATATGAATTACTCTGTCAACAAATGTCAAACAAATGTTACATTTTGGTTTTTGCGGAGAATATTGTTGCGTTTTGTGTACAAAGTGAATAAATACGGAATGGGCGGAAAAGAATTGACACAAGAAAAGGAAAACCTGCCATCAGATGTAGAAAATACAGCGTTGGAAGCAGAAAGTTTATTGTTGCCACAAAAATCTAGGATGATGTATGAGAAAGAATACCAGTCTTTTAAAAAGTGGAAAAGCATTAAGAATATCAATGGCGTGAGTGAAAAAATACTTCTGGCATATTTTTCTGAAAAGTCGAAGAAAGCGATGTCATCGTCATTATGGTCATATTATTCGATGCTGAAGCGTATGTTGTTGGTGAATGAAAATTGTGACATTTCTAAATTCAGCAAGTTAACCATCTTACTAAAAAACCTGAGTGGAGGATACAAAGCTAAAAAGTCCAAAATCCTGGAGTCAGATGACATTATTAAATTTCTGACAGAAGCTCCTGATGACGTCTATTTGTTGATGAAGGTTATTGCTATTTTTGGTGTGCATGGAGCGACTAGGTCCGATGAATTGTACCAGTTAAAAGTGTTTAACGTGGACGACAGAAAATCAGTGATAATCGTTTCATTATCTGATACTAAAACCAAGCAGGAAAGGTCGTTTTGTATTACTGACAAGAAAAGTGGACTGAGTTTCTTGGAAATTGTGAGAAAGTATATTGCCTTGCGCCCCAAAAACGTACCTCACAGTAAGTTTTTTGTAAATTACCGACAGCAAAAGTGCACTACTCAACCGGTGGGGATTAACACTATATGTAATATCCCCAAGAAGATTGTAGATTTTTTGAAACTTGCAAATTTAGAAATGTACACGGGGCATTGTTTCCGTCGTTCTTCAGCTACTATGTTCGCAAATTCTGGAGCCGATCTAGTAAAAGTTAAACGTTTAGGTGGATGGAAATCGTCATCTGTTGCAGAATCTTACATTGAAGAGTCAATAAGCAATAAGATTGCTGTATCCAAGTGTATACTTGGCGGACCAGAAAATCAATCCAGTACCTCGAATCAAGTGTTTAAGCAAACGAGTACAAGTTGTGATGCTCCAAAAATAGATATTTCTAATAATGTTAATTGTAAAATTTCAGTTGTTTTTAATTCCTAATGTGTCTGAATTTGTAAATTTTATTGAATAAAAAAAAGTTAAAATATTTTATCTACTTTTGCTGTTAAAGTGTCACTTTATCTACCCTTGCGGTTAAAGTGATACTTTATCTACTCAAAACAGTTGTTATAGCAACACTTTAACATTAGCCATGGAAAAAGAAATATTTTTTTTGTTATTTAATATTAAAACATAAATTTTATTTTTTTTTGTACATTAATATCTTGGTTAAAGAAAGTTGTATTAAGAGTTGTTATAGTTTTCTTATTGCACATTGGCTCTTAACTTTCGGAGGTAGTTATATTGTTACGCATTGGTGCCCAGTTCACCGTTTCCGATGGGTCGTTCGATGATTACAAGTGAAGACAAATGCGAAAAAAAAAAGAGTCTACTTAGATTTAAGATTAATTATTCCTGAAATTTATTTTATCCAAAATTGGATCACAGCAACGATTTTCCGAGGAACTACTTGTTGTATATTAGATTCCAAAAAGTAAAATCGTAAATGCGAAAAACAAAAATTGATATTTCAAATCAAATTTTAACCAAGTCTGTCTTATTGCGAAATTTTCATACTATTTATCAGAAAATCTATGGAAAACTTACCGGTAAAGGCATTGCAAAACGGTCTTTTGTGGGGTTCGATGAAAACTCTCTCCCTAGTGAGGTAAGGATAGTCACCCTAAAAATAATGTTGTAAAAATAAAATACAAATAAAGTTTTTGTGTTAAGTACATATACTAATACTTTTTAATTTCAAAATTCACGATTATAATTCAATATAAATTTACAATTTTTTTTCTCAATGACCAAAGACAATTAATTGTCCTCAAGTTTACTATTTGAAGGTCATCGTTTTTCTGGTCTTTTATCTCTACTATTATAGTTTTGTATTGGTAAATGGCACATAGGCCCTCGAGTCATATATTCATATATAGTCTATTTCCATCATATTAATAGCACATTATGTCTGCAAATCCCTAAACTGCTGATACGGGTGACTCAATGAAAAATAGATATTTGTCAACAAGTTTACAGCAGTATACAGGAAAACAACTTTAAATTGAGTATGACCACCAGGTATAAAGGTTGAAGCAGAATAGAATACAATAGTTTTGAGGGTTACTAATCCCTAAATAAAGTTGCCAGTGTCGGAGTGATGGAGATTAACAGGTACTAATGAATTTGCAAGAAATGTAAGATGTTTATTTTATTGGTTATATATAAAATAATTTGTGGCCGTAACAGGGGCCGATTTGTAAAAAAATGAATATTTTTTAAATCAAATTCCAATTCAGTTTCACAGCTTTCTTCTGAATCTAAGGAATCTTCAACTCCAATGTTAATTATTATCGGTTCCAGCATTGCATCAGTCATATTATCCAAATTCCACATTTTATTTTCTTCCTTGTGAGCATGACTAACAGCATTTTTCCAATTTTCTGGAGTTACTTTTGATAAGGAATGTTCTAATAATTGTTGTAAGTCTTCTAATTTAAAAGTTTTGTTGTTGCGTCCGACTTCACCCTTTACTTGAGACCATATATTTTCTATCGGATTCAGATCACAGTGGTATGGGGGTAAACGCAAAATAATTACATCACGGTTTAATGCCATTTCATCAATTATATATTTTTTATATAAGCTGCTTTATGTTGCCTTACAATAGGTAATAATTCCTTTTTTGTCGAATTTTTCTTGTACTCAATTGCGTGTTTATCCAACCATTCGATTATCTCACCTTTTTTCCATGCCATTGTTGGCAATTTTTCTGCTAGTCTTGAATGGTAACTAGCATTATCCATGACTATGACAGAATTTTTTGGAATTAAATCCAACATTTGCTCAAAATATTCTTCAAAAACTTCAGCAGTCATTTCCTCGTGGTAATCTTTGGTTGATTTTGAGGCAAAACTTAATAATCCACCATTGACAAAACCGTATTCGTTTCCAATATGGGTTATTATGAGTCTGCGTCCTTTTCCAACGGGAATATTGTTTATTCCAGTAGATACACCTTCGATGAATGCCTGACGGGAACTTTTCACATTTGTATCAACCCATAGATATGGTACAGTATGACCTTCATTTAGCCAAGTCTCGTCCAAATAAAAAATTGTTTTCCCTTCTTCTCGGTACTTTTTAATAGTTCTTAGATAATCTCGTCTCCAACATACAATGTAATCTTTTTCAATTAAAACGGATTTTCTTCTATTCTTTTGCCAACGAAATCCCATCTCTCTCAATAGTCCCCATAATTTCTTGTTGCTTATGATTGGTAACTCTTCGTTTTCTCTAATTAATGTTTGGATTTTGTCCAATGTTGGAAATTCTTTGTTAAAAAAAATGAGTGGACGCTGCGTCTTATCATGTTTTTATGTATTTCTTCAATTTTCAAGGGTTTACTCCCTCCACTCTTCTTGGGAGATGAAACAGTTCCTCCTTTTCTTTTTTTTAGGAATCTATGAATTGTTGCTTCTCCAACCCCTGTCATACTTGAACACATGTTAACGATTTCACGAACATTACTTAAAGGGCGTTGATGTACTAGTGCATCGTGTACATTTATTATTATATTTTTCTCTCTTAGACTGAAGGCACCTTTAAAACTACACTTAACCGGGATAAAATCTGTTGTCGACGTCATTTTTAAATACAAATAACAAAATATCGACACGAAAAACGTAGGTAGGTAAGACATGAACAATGTACATCTACAAACTAAATGGAAGATGCAAACAATTTCTAATTTATATTATTGGCATAAGCTGTAATGTGGCATAAAAACTACTTAAACTATCATTAGTGAAGCCTTATCAGTAATTCCAGGTAATCGTTCAAAGAAGGTTTTCTTTTTGTGTCAGGCGATAACTTGTATAGAAAACAATAATCACCTTTAAATTACTGTTTACATTAATTTATTTCGTGAAACATTGAATTCTCTCGTTAATCACCCGTGTATAATTAACAATAATCGTGTGGCATATATACCGACGTTTTTTACGCACAAAAAAGGTATAGTGAGATTACTGGACACTTATTTTACAGAAGATTTTTTAAAAGATAATGAATTGTTGGCGGCATCTTAAAATATTAATATTTTTATTTATTTCAAAACAAGTATAGGGTGACGCCTATGGTTTTTTGACCTGTTGAGGATTTGCATATATAATGTGCTATCAATATGATGGAAAGGGACTATAAGTCATACAAACTTGATTTTTATTAATGGTGGTATTAATAGCGATGTTCTATTTTTCTTTACATGTTTATAAAAGGCATATAAAGGGCATAAAGGCATAAATAGGGGTCCCCTCGCGGCTCTACGGGAACTATACTTCAACAGTATGTTATTTTAAAACATAAACTTACCTTCTTTGGAAGAAAAATGCCTTCTGTTTCCGCAAACAGCATACAAATAATAATGTGGCCCAATGCAACGAGAATTCTTGGAGAAAATATTGTCATAATTACTAAAAATTAAAAAAAAATATATTAATAAGCGTATTTGTGTGAAAACCTTAAAGAATAAAGGAAATACTTATTCTAAAACTGCTTTTAAGCAACGCATTGAATGACTTAAGGGTACTTTGTATCGTTTGTTTATTAGTAGTAGTATGTAACTTTTCAACAACAATCAAAATGAAAAATATTTATACGTTAGTAATATGCAGATAAATCTGGACGAAAGCACAAAAACTAATCCCATAAGACTACAACGAGGAGTAAGACAAGGAGACACCATCTCTCCCAAACTATTTACCCTTGCTCTAGAAGTCTAGAAGACATTTTTAAGAAACTAGAATGGAACAATAAGGGTATCAACGTCGACGGATCATACTTAAACCACTTGCGATTCGCAGATGACATAGTTTTAATAGCCGATAATATCCAAGAACTAAATGATATGTTAAACAACAATTAAATGCAGTTTCAGGAGCGGTAGACTTAAAAATGAACTACAGCACAACAAAAATACTGAGCCGAGACCAGACAAATATAACGATACAAAATCATACCATAGAAAATGTTGAACATTATGTATATCTAGGTCATGTTATCAAACTAGGAAAACCAAATCAAGATGCTGAAATTAAAAGAAGAACACAACTGGCATGGGGCGCTTTCGGCAAATTAGCATATATCTTGAAAAACACCTCCATTCCTGTAAACTTAAAGAAAAAGGTGTATAACACATACACCTTTGTACTTACGGCTTGGAGACAGGCTTGGAACGAATCATGCTTGGAATATCACTAAGAGACACGATTAGAAACACCGAGATAAGACATAGAACGAAGATTAGGGATATTGTGGAAGAAATTACAAAAATGAAATGGCGCTGGGCAGGTCACGTAGCCCGATATAATGACAACAGGTGGACACGGAGAATTCCAGAATGGAGACCAAGGACGACAACAAGAAGCATGGGAAGACCTCAAAAAAGATGGGTAGATGACATAAGAACAGTGGCAGGCAAACAGTGGATTAGATTGGCGCAAGATAGAGAAAGATGAAAGCAATTGGGAGAGACCTACATTGAGGAGTGGATGGAAAATGGTTGACAAAGAAGAAGAGAATGTGAAGATGGATATGAAAGATAGGTAATGACACAAAGTAGTAATCCAGAAGACAAGTTAACGAAATGGGCTTTCCCAGAAGAGTAAAGGTACTACAAGTGTTATGACAAGCCCTTGCTATACTCCTGAATAAATATACTACGCGAAAATTCGATCAGTAGCTGTTCTAAGGCAGCCGAAACAATTCTACTAGGTTCTGGGAGCGTTCCTAACAGCGACACAAAATAAATATAAGAGCAATTTATATTTTTTCGAGTCATTCTAAAATAGTCATTCACTTGAGTGAAGTGAGATGGCCTGGTTCAGGAAAACAAAAAACAAAAGATTGATACATCTATTGGTCAGAAGTAACTGACCCAGAACATCAATATGGAGCGGCTGTATTAGTATCGGATAAAGTCATAGACTTCATCCCTCTAAATGATAGAGTAGCAATGCTGAAATTAAGAACAATCCGTAAAAACCTAAATGTTATTCAGGTCTATGCTCCAACAAGTGACAAATTAGAACTCTAAGAAGTACATAAAATCTACTAAAACATATCCTGGAGCTGATATTCATAGCGATCACAATCCAGTTATAATGGATTTTTGACTAAAAAGGTTTCTTAAAGTTAAAAAGGAAAAAGTGTCAAGAAAAATAGACATCTCACAACTGAAGGACCCTGAAAAGAAAAATGAAATAAGTATCAAGGTTGAAAAAGAAATAGAAACGCTAGAGAACTTGGTAGAGACAGATGTTGAAGTAACATAGATTGCTTTAAAAACGAAAATAACAAAGATACAAGAAGAAGACATCGGGTTCACGGAAAAAAACAGAACACAAGAATGGATAACGCAAGAGATTATGGACCCCATGGACGTAAGACGAAAACATAAAACAAACCCAATGGAATACAAACGAGTCAATAGAAATATTAGAAAATATATTTTGAGAACGATTTCCGAAGTGGAAATTGAAACGTCAATAAACGTACTTTAACCTTTAATTGTGGCTTATTCCCATTTAAATAGTAATTAGTATAGAAGGCTGTTTACAATACTGACAAAAAAACTAAACGGATGGAAACCAACAACAGTGACGCTTGCTTTTGAAGATGCTGTTATTCAAGCCCTCAAAACTGTTTTCCCAGATATTAGATTGCATGGATGCAACTACCATTTTAATCAGTCAATAAATTTAATTTTCAACATAAATATTCATGTGATAGTAGTAGAAAAAGGTAAAAATATTATTTGTTTATTAGGCAATGACCGCAAATGATAAAATCAACATATTTTTGTATGACCGCAAATGCAACGCTACTACCGCATCTGCAGCGACACCGGAACACGAGAAGCTCTTTTTGCCTTACATGTGTAATCACAACGATGCAAAGACATGAATGTAGATGTACATGCATGTTTTATTGATTATCGAAAAGCATTTGCCCGTGTTAACCATCAAAAGAGGATCGAAATTCTCAGAACATCTGGAATTGAGGCGAATTATTTTAGAACTACTCGTATATTGGCACCAAACAGCAACAATCAAAATAGATCCACACAACATCTGAAGATATACGAATCCGACGGGAAGTGCGACAAGGTTACGTCTTATCCCCTCTTTTATTTAATCTGTATTCGGAATCTATATTATCGGAATAAATAAGTTATGAATGAATCTTGTTTTAATGTTATTGTGAGAAGATTTTAAATAAATTAAAATAAACATTACACAAGACTTGATAGACAAGGAAATTAAATCGTATGACAAGAACTGTCATCAATTTTAAAATCAAAAAGGAGATTAATAATTTACACTTATTGTTACATGGATTTTATAATAAAACTGAATGATATGAACTTGTATTCGGGTAATATCATATTACATTATTATTTCTCTTGTACTGGTATTTTTCAAAATGAACTGCTGTGAGTACACTCCTGCTTGAAGATGACCTCCTATCGGCACACGACAATGAAATGCTCTCCGTTCCCGTCGGCGCTGGAATGCGAGGGCTGTTAGGGAAGGGGGAAGGGACCACTTAGTTCTCTCTCCGGTGACATTGCTCTCTTCCCCCCTGCAGCTTCCTAATCGTTTTATAAGCTTTGATTGTGTTCGGCTTGACTCCCGTTTGGACTGGGTGGGGGAAGGGGTTTACTGTGGAGTACACAATTCCGGGAATCGTTTCTCTATAATATGTAAAAGGAGTATTTTGTTTTTCCTGGCTCGTGATAAATTAATATTATGAAGACCAGTAGAATACCTTAATCCTTTTATCTCTAATTTAAATCGGATTTTAAAATATGCCAGGAATAGTACTAAAAATACAGGAGAGGAAGTGCTTAAAAGCCACAGGACTGAACAGTGAAAGTGATAAAGAGGTCTATAAAGCGCTGAACGGTCAAATAAAACGACTCTGCAAAAAGGACAAGAACACACACTTGAACAAAATCTGCATGGAATTAGAAGGGCATAAAACCAAAACTGAGACCAGAGACATGTTTAAAAAAATAAAGCAGATAACACGGTCCTTTACACCAAACTACCTTGCTATCAAAGATGATAACGGAACTCTACTCACTTCTAAAAAAGATATTTTACACAGATGGAAAGAATACTGTGGACGACTGATGATGGAGGAAAGCACAGACGCCCCATCACAACAAGAAGATGCCAGTTTTGTGACGGAACCTGACGTACTCAAAAGTGAAGTTGAAGCAGCAATTATGAGGCAAAAAAATCAGAAAGCTGCCGGTCCAGATAACATACTTATTTACATAATTTGGGCCCTAGATGACGTTGGAGTGGATATAATACATCAAATTTGTCAAAGAGTGTGGGAGACAGGTAAATGGTCTGAGGACTGGACACAATCACTATATATTTCCATACATCAAAAGGAAGCGAAAGATCTATGTAGCAACTATCGCACAATTGCTCTAATTGCGCATTGCAGTAAGATACTCTTACACATAATTCTCGAGAGGATAAAGCCCTTTTTACTACCTAACATTGCGTAGGAACAAGCAGGTTTCGTCCCCGAACGTGGTACTAGAGAACAAATTTTAAACGTACGGCAGATTGTAGAAAAATCCAGAGAATTCAACATCACCACATATTTGTGCTTCATAGATTATAGTAAAGCTTTCGATTTGGTCAACTGGAGTAAAATGTGGCAGGTTTTGTCTGAAAAAGGAGTCCCCAATCATCTGATACTGCTAATTAAAAGCCTGTACAATAACAATTATGCCAGAGTTAGAATAAATGGGGAACTAACCGATAGTTTCAGGGTCACAAAGGGCGTGAGACAAGGCTGCATACTAAGCCCAATTCTATTTAACATCTATGGTGAATGGATAATGCGGAAAGCTACTAAGGACTGGAACGGTGGCATCACCATTGGCGGGAAGAACATTTGCAACTTGAGATATGCAGATGATACTACTATCCTCGCTAGTTCTGAAGCTGAATTGATTCACCTGCTAAAACAGATAGAAGACGTAAGCTTAACGATGGGTTTTAAAATAAACAGAGATAAAACAAGAATCATGATAATTGACAGAGGTAACAACAATCAAAATCATCTGGTCATGATAAACAATATCGCTGTTGTAGATAAATTTGTGTATCTGGGCTCATTAATAACCAATAAAGGAGGCTGTACTGAAGAAATAAAGCGGCGGTCAGCAATCGCAAAAAGCGCTATGGCAAAATTAACAAAAATTTGGAAAAGCCATGAAATAACTACCGATACAAAAATGAAACTAGTAAGAAGTCTAGTTTTTCCAGTTTTTACTTATGCATCGGAATACAGGACCCTTAATGAGAAAGACAAAAAGAACATAGATGTATTTGAGATGTACTGCTGGAGACGAATGCTGAGAATACCATGGGTGGCCCGAAGAACAAATGAATTTATACTGGACCAGCTAAACATAAAGAAAAGACTAAGAACACAAATATCAGAACAAATAAAAAGCTATTTTGGACATGCGCTTCAAAGAAATGGTCTTGAAAAACTTACCATCCAGGGAAAAGTAGAAGGCAAAAAAAATAGAGGTAGATCTCCCATACGATACACGGACCATATTGTTGCTACCATTGGCGCTCCATTGTCAGAATGTGCTAGAATGGCAGAAGATAGAAAAACGTGGAAGAACATTGGGAAATTTAGCTAATAGCTCCATGATATCACGATACCTGCATCAAGTTAACGACTAAGAAGAAGTACTAAAAATAATTTAAATTGATAAAATTTTGTATATTTCTGATACACCAATGACGTAAGTTTTTTTTCTCCTGATAATTTATGATATTTTAGTAAACCTGTTCAATATTTTACTTACTTTAAATCCATTTCCACTGAAGTATGATTCGGTAGTTCCGTTAAAGAACCGTTAATAGTTTTAATCCGTCAATAAGTAAAACAGGTAAATCTATTGTTAGTACCTACTCATATAATAGGCTGAACTATAGTACACTCAACCAACTTACACCTCTAAACGATTAACGAAATTCGCAGAAAATCTTTCGTTGTTGTAAAAGGTACGGTAAACTGCACTGGAGTTTACCATAATCTTTTTAATTACTTGGTTTGTGTAGATTATTTTTGCCTGTATTATCAGTTAGTGTTAATTTGTATAAAATGAGGAGCAAAAATTTAAATGGAATTTTAAATATTATTGTTTATTTGGCGAATAATGAATGTATAAATATAACGGTTAACCTGCTGTATAATTATTTTGTAAATAACATTATAATAATGTACTTACTGATTTAAATTTATAAATCCTCATCATCGTCACTAAATTCACTGCCGCTATTGGACATGCCACTGGGACAAGACACCTCATTAAAGATCCGAATCGGATAAGTCCTAGTAGAATTAAATGGCTATGCTTGCAGAGAAATTCAATTCGGGAGTAAGCACCTCAATCGGATCTCCGGGAGGAGCAGTTACAAGTTTGACAACAAGATTAAAATACAAAGAAGACATCAGAATAGACACATGAAACGTAAAAACCATGGCACAAGAAGACAATACAAGAAATGGCACACATGAAATTAAATATTCTGGGAACAAGCGAAATCCGTTGGCCGAGCTATGATTATATAAATCTATAATCACTGGATTAATTTCACTAATTTTATCTTTCCGGATCCACCACTCTTCTATTAATTTTTCACATTTATTTACAGTTTTGGCCCATATTTCTGGAGTTACAGTTTTAAGAGCTTCTTGCCACATTTCCCTAACTGCATCGTCACTGTATCCACTGCATCCAACGTGATTATCATAATACGTTTTACATATATACCCCAGATGTGTGCGATGGGATTAAACTGGCAGTTAAACGGCGGTAACCGTAGTACTTGATATCCATAACTTGATACAATTTGGTCAACTATACAGGGTGAGTCATGAGGAACTTTACATACTTCTACCATATTTAGAGTCCCTCAGCGAGCATATCATGTGGCCACTAAAAAATGTCAACTCCTCTTCTTTATTAATTAACAGGGTGATTTGTGTAATTGACCATTTATTTCATTTTACTGTAGGGTTTATACAGCTCATTTGATTTTTTTAATTTTTGCATGATACAGTACACTACTATCAAGCATTCGACTGGTATTAGCTAAACTAAAAAATTCCAGGACTGGCTTTGGAAAAATTAATTTAGGGATTCATATTAAATATTACACCCTGTATATATTTTTTTTAAAATGCAATAAATGATTTTCAAACTACATAAATAGCCAATGAAAACGACATCTGCGACAATGTTGTCGCACTTTTATTAAATTTTTAGTGAACGATCAAATAGTATCAAATTATAAGGTAATTAATTTAAACAAATGTTATAAATTTCAAACATTTTAATTGAAATGATAAACTGAGTCACTGCACAACAAAAAACAGTAACTACTAACAATAACGAAGAACAATTTAAAAAAAAAATAAAAATATGTACATAGTTATGATAAACCCATAAATTAGAACTGGAAAAGATACAATAATGGTAACAAAATAAAAATAATTCAAAATAGATTTTAGAAATGGAACCCTGCAGCCTGTACACATTTTTGTTGCCGAATTGTTAATTGACGTATTGAATTACGGATACTCTGGGGATCGTTTCTAATAGTAATACAACAATGTATAATTCTATCAATTAATTGTTGTCGGTTATTAATATTCACTGCGTAAACTAGTTGCTTCAATCGTCCCCAAATATGGTAATCAACGGGATTGAAATCAGGGGATCTTGAAGGCCACGAAATAGGACCTGTACGTCCTATCCACCTGTTGCCATAAACATTATTGAGATGTTGTCTCACTGTCAGTAAAAAGTGTGGGGGTGCCCCATCATGCTGAAAATACATCCCTCGGATAGCAATGTTCGCGTTGGCAAGCAAATTCGGCAAAATATTTTGTAGAAAGTTCAAATAGACCTGCCCTGTTAAAGGACCATAAAAAAAGTGAGGACCTACTAATTGGTTATTTATGACACCAATCCACACGTTAACCGAAAACCTTAACTAAGAACGACGTTCTCGAATAGCATGGGGATTTTCTTCTGCCCACACATGTGAATTTCGTGAATTATTTATCCCGTCTCTGGTAATTTGGGCTTCATCTGTAAATAGTGTCCTGTATAGCGTTGGTCGATTATTGTTAATCCGTCTACAAAATTCCAACATATCGATCTCATCTCCAGCATGTAGTCGCTGAACCATTTGAATGTGATATGGGTATAGATTATTTTTTTCTAAGACTCTACTTACTTTTGATTGAGTAACATTGAGTTCTTGACTTACTTGTCTAGTGCTTATTGTAGGGTTCATAGTAACGGCGTCCACAATGTCATCTTCCTGCGCTTCATCTACATGTCGCTCTGTTGTTCCACTAGGAAAAATGCCATTTTCTCGCAAATAATTAAAAACTGACCCAAATGTTGGATGACTGGGAGTTCGACGATTAGAAAATCTCCTGCGATATTTTCTACTAGCAGCCCTACCATTCCCATTACAGAATCCATAAACAAATATTATGGCTGCATATTCTGTGGTCGAAAACTGATGTATCATTTTGAACGAAAGTAACAAAAGCTCTACCAAAACTAACACAATGTACTTAACGTAGATATGACAGAAGAAATATGTATTCTAGTACACATAAATTACAATTGATAATGACAATAATGACAATGGGTATAAAATATCAAGAAACGTCAAACGATCAACGCCAACCTTCATTTTAAACTTTTTTAGATTTATTTTTATTTAGTACAGTTGATGCAATGTATTATTATTTGACATAAAATTTTAATAATTTACAATCAACAAAAACTAACACATACAAGAGGTTTGACATTTTAATCAATTTAATTTATTATTTATCGAAAATAATGCCCCAATACGATCTATGAGTAAAAATTTAAAATTGAAAAACAATTGATTCTATCGTAGAGAAAATACAAAGTGACAAAGTGAGTAAAGATGTTAATTTTCTACGTATTAGATTATGCTGTAGGAACTCATTTTAATTAAAATGTTTGAATTTTATAACATTTGTTTAAATTAATACCTTATAATTTGATACTTCATTATGGTTGTTCTATTTTTGGTAAGATTTGATCGTTCACTAAAAATTTAATAAAAGTGCGACAACATTGTCGCATATGTCGTTATCATTGGCTATTTATGTAGTTTGAAAATCACTTATTGCATTTTAAAAAAAATTTATACAGGGTGTAATATTTAATACGAATCCCTAAATTAATTTTTCCAAAGCCAGTCCTGGAATTTTTTAGTTTAGCTAATACCAGTCGAATGCTTGATAGTAGTGTACTGTATCATGCAAAAATTTAAAAAATCAAATGAGCCGTATAAACACTACAGTAAAATGAAATAAATGGTCAATTACACAAATCACCCTGTTAATTAATAAAGAAGAGGAGTTGACATTTTTTAGTGGCCACATGATATGCTCCCTAAGGGACTCTACATATGGTAGAAGTATGTAAAGTTCATCATGACTCATCCTGTATAAACTGTTAGTTTTTCATTACGTTTCGAAATTTCCAGTAACTAAGATTTGAAGGCATTGAGCGAAGATGCAGGTGTGTTTATCCTTACACCTTGTCCTGATGCCTTTGTTTCGTGCACCAGTCATAGGTCGCTGGTTCTTTCCCTTTAGGAACAAGTTTTGTCCTTAAGAAAATAGGTTCACTTTGTATACTTCTTTGAAGGACCACCCAGAAAACTGGGAAAAAATGAAAGTTTCGAAAAGAACGTTTTAACAAGTATATTAAAACAATTACAACAACTTACTTTGGACGCCGATAACTTGCTTACGATATTGTGGTAAACCTTCTGAGGTGCGGCTAGCGTGGACAGGAGCCTAGCACTCATCCAATGCTGGATGAGCGAACTGATTCCAACTCACCCCTTTTGGACGACTACGCTCGTAAATCGTTTCTTAAAATTCAGAAATCGCCCCCTGATCATCGACGTATATAAAGGATATGTTTACATTTAAAATATCTTCGACTTTCCTTTCATTGGTAAAATTACCTGAGAAGGGTATTTTTCAACTTTCGTTAATGTTGGGAATTTTCGAATGACTCAAACCGATAATTTGGAAATCATTAATCCCTACATTCTTATAATGCTTTAACGAAAGGTAAAAGAAATAATAAATTAGACTTACTCACAATCAATTTAATTTAACTATCCAGACGACCGGTTTCGCTTGCTACAATATGCAAAGCATCTTCAGGCCTCGATACAAAGTTAAATAAATGATGCCGGTACTCTATTAATTACCGTACCGGCATCATTTATTTAACTTTGTATCGAGACCTGAAGATGCTTTGCATATTGTAGAAAGCGAAACCGGTCGTCTGGATAGTTAAATTAAATTGATTGTGAGTACTTTTTATATCTACTCTGAATATAAATTATCCTTAGCACGGTAGTATTTGTTTCAGAAAAAAATTATTAAACAAGAAGGTGAAAGAAATTTACGTTAAATAGCATTATGCAAGAATACTATTCATTAAAAAAATTTTAATAAAATATGCAAAACTATAAACAACGGGTTAATGACGTTTCTTTATTTTATACCTAAAATTTAGCAAAGTGTGAAACATTATGGAGAACACCAGTGCAGTTTACCGCGCCTTTTACTACAACGAAACATTTTCTGCGAATTCCGTTAATCGTTTAGGGGTGTACGATGGTTGAATGTACTGTATAAACCTAAAGGTCCCCTACCCAATAAAAATATTTAGAAATAACTATTATGCTTTGAATATAAATAAAACATCGTAACACAGTTCATTTAAATTTTTTGAAGGAGACAGAATTGCTAAGAAGACAACATAGACACTAACGACAGAATATAATAAGTAAATGTCAATAAATCTACAGAATTGTTAGAATAAGACTACTATAGTAATTATAAATTGCCAATAAATTATTACAGAAAAGCTTATCTTAATCTTATTTCAAAGTCATTTATATTTGAGTGGTGTCGTTAAGTTACGAGAGGTATCTACCTTAAACAATTAGACCAAAACAAATGACCTGCTTTTTTTAGTAATCCCATCAAATAGAAACGACTACATAATGACATGCAGATAAAAAATTCTACAATAATTTGACGTAATGTAATAATCTAACATACAATAATATAAAGCAAAATACTAACTTTTAAAATTCTATATTAAAATAACGCGACTGTTTCATTATAGAAGAATAATGCCAGGTTTGCCAACTTACCCAATCAACTGTGTATTGCCTGAGTTCGGGAAAACGAAAAACGAAATACCATTGTGCTTTTTAATTAGCCTCTTATATAGAAAACACATAGCGGGTGTTGTTTACCCCAAACTCCATCATCGCAGCCCTGATCTGCGCAATACCAACCACCGATAGGACAGGTGTTGAACGGTTTTCTCCAAATATTAGCAATGGAAATTTAAAAATGGTTAAAACTTGGTTTTTTAATGACGAAAGCTTTTTTATTTGTAGGCAAAAATATTTCTTGAAAACTTTTGCTACATCATTATAAAGAAATAGGGAGAAAATGTAGGGGAGAGCGGGGCTAGTCCCGCAGTTTTGATATTTTTAAATGTATGTATATACATACCTACGTGTTTTGATTTAGAAACAACTAATTAAGGTTATTGAATACATTTGAATCTTAGTTGCAATTTGACAGCATTAAAATTCAATATTAAGATTTTAATAGACTGATTTTAAACACTATTTTTATTTATTAATAAGAAATACAAAATCTAATAATAACACAAACTACAAATCCTTATTAATAGCCGTCGAGAATTTAAACCACGATTAAAAATTTGTAAAGACAACAACGGTGAAATTCTACATGATAAAAACTCAGTTCTTAACAGATGGGCACAACATTTCAGCGAAGTAAACGAAGGAGATGGATTGATGATGTGGAAAAAGACCTACTGATTCTAAGGGACAGAAGATGGAGGAAAGTTGCCAGGAATCGACAGGAGTGGCGACTTCTTTGTGAGCAGGCGAAGATCAACAACGTATTATCGAGCCACTTATAATGATGATAAAGAAATACAAAAAGAAGATATTATTTAATAACCACCAAGTAATTTATTCGTCCTCATTAGTAATTGCCGTCCTCATTTAAACAATTATTAATACATGAAAAATCACTTTTATCTTCTCCAGTTCCTTCACAATGTGCCTATTGATGACACAAAACACACTGGATCCAGTTTTCATTCTTCTTCTTCCTATGCCGTCCCCATTAACGGAGGTTGGCGACCACATTTTTAAAAGCTTTTCTGTCTTTTGAAACGTGGAATAATTCGTCTACAGTCATGTTTGTCCAGTCTCGAATATTTCGCAGCCATGACTTCCTCTTTCTACCTATTCTCTTTTTGCCATCGACTCTACCCTGCATGATGACCTGCAGAAGACTATATTTATTATTTCTTAGTATGTGTCCAAGGTATGCAGTCTTCCGTACTTTTATTGTTCTCAACAATTTTTTGTCTCGACCCATCCTTCTCAGCACTTCCTCATTGGTGACCCTGGCAGTCCATAGGATTCTCAACATTCTCCGGTATATCCAAAGTTCAAAGGCTTCAATCTTTTTAACTATTTGCGCTTTTAGTGTCCATGTTTCTACCCCGTACAATAGTTGCGACCAGACGTAACATTCAACAAACCTCAGCCTCAGCGCAGTATTCAGATTTTTGTCACAGAACAATTGTTTGAATTTTAAGAACGCTGCCCTTGCCATTTCTATTCGTACCCGGATCTCTTGGTCTGGATCTAATATTGTGTTGATGTAAGCTCCCAGATATTTATATTTTGTCACTCTCTCTATTTGCTGTCCACCAAGAGTTAGTTGTTCATTATTTATTGGACTCCTTGATACTATCATAAATTTGGTCTTATCTGTGTTGATGTCAAGTCCCATTTGAATGCATTCACTATTTATTGCATCTAGTAAAGTTTGTAGTTCTTCTATACTCTCAGCCATAATTCTTATTCCCTCTTTTCTTTCCCATAAGGCTTTTCTGAATATGACCTGTGAGTACACGTTGAAAAGCGTCGGAGACAAGACGCATCCTTGCCTAACCCCTCTCGCAATCGGTATATTATTTGTTTCTATATTGTTCACCTTTACTACTGCTTTCTGGTTCCAGTATATAGCCTTAATAAACTCAATGTCTTTTTTGTCTAATTTGATGTTTTTTAATTCATCTATTAACTTCATATGCTGCACTCGGTCAAAAGCCTTCCTAAAGTCTATGAAGCATACATATGCACTCTCGTTATATTCCCGACATTTCTGCAAGAGTACCGTCAACGCAAATAATGCCTCTCTTGTACCCATGCCTCCTCTGAAGCCAAACTGAGCTTCATCTATCTGCTCCTCACATTTCTTATAAATTCGGTTTTGAACAATGTTCAAGAGAATCTTTAAAGGGTGGCACATTAGGCACAGTTTTCATTATTTTTGCTGTTTTTAAAGGTTTTGAAACAGTAAACACACGGAACAGTCTTCATTGTCTGTAGAATCAACAGACATTTTATATTGTTTTGTAAGATTAGATCTTTTTTGGAACTTTTTTGTTTTTGTTAACTTTTTCTTCTTGGAATTCTTTTTTTCTTGATAGAATCTTCTTGAATTACTCTTTCCTAAGGTATTTGATAGAGGTATTAATCAAATTTGCCGTTTGGCGACATCTTCTAGCTCTTTTTGATTTTTCGTCGACCTGCTTGGGAAAGGGGTCTCAATTTACAAAGCTACAATTGCCATTTGGATCAAAGCTTGAATTGCCAACCTTCGAAAGGAGACGGCGCAATAAAAAGAATCTTTTTAGGTGTAATTTCTACTGTACGTTCTCTCACATTCTCAATTGAAGTGCCTGGCCAATCTTCGTACTTAATGACATTTTCAGTGCGATCTTTTTCATCTAAACCTGCTGTTATAGTCTCTTCATCTTTGTCTAAATTACTACTTCGTGGGTCGGGACGATCTGTGGAATATGATAGCATAAGCTCTTCTTCTGCAATTATACCTCTATTAAAAGGATAAATTCCAGTCGCCATAAGCTGGCTGTAATATTTTTAGGAGTACCTAATAGCTATAGGCAATGCAGTTGCAACAATACCAGGGATGTCATAAATTGATATGGTTGTGCCAGGATGATTTGTAATCCAGGAATCACAAGCTGACATATTTTTTAAGAGGTCCGTAAACCGATCTGTCTAATTTATGTGAACAGTATGGAGGAAGAGACAACACTGTCACGCCATTTTTTTTAGGAAATCTAAAGCAGCAATGGACAGGTGAGAGTCATGGTTATCTAGCAAAGCAAAACGGTAATGTATTTTGTTAATGTATGCTAAATGTATTTTTACTCAAACACGTGTACTTCGCTCTATTGCTCTGGTATAAATGAGAGTCTCAATAAAGTTACAGTCGATACCAGGTCCCAGTTTAATATTCTTATCGGCCACCTATGCTCTGGCATTCTTTGTACATGCCCGTACCACTGCAGGGCTCTGTTTTCCAACTTTTTTATAATTGAGCATTTTACTTTCATTCTGTTCCATATTTCCTCCGTTCTTATTCTATCCGCTTTTGTGATTTGTAGACATCTTCTCATAAAGTCCAGTTCAACTGTTCTTATTTTATTTCGTATTGTTGTTGTCATTGGCCATACTTCAGCTCCATATAGGGTAATATTCATCACTATGCTTTGAAAGATCCTCTTTTTGTTTTCTTTGGTTAGAGTGTTGTTCCATATCACTCCATGAAGTGCTCTTGTGGCTTGTTTTCCCTGTGCTATTTTCATTTCTATATCTTTCATACAAGTACCATCTCGGCTAATCATTGACCCTAAATACTTAAAAGCCTTACAACTCTTAATAGTCTCTTCTTCTAAACTTAAAAGTTCAAATTTGCAACCTCGGGTCCAATACATAAGTATTCGGTCTTGCACATATTTGTCTTCCCCAAAGTTCATATTCTTCCTTTAATTTCCTTATCATATATTCCATATCCTCCCTGTCTTGATGCAAAAATGACTTGATTATCTGCGAAAAGTAGTGAATGTAATATATTGTCTTGTACAATCTAACATTGTTGCCAAATATAATGTTTAAACGAAAAAGCAATTGCGGCGACTTACCTCTACGGCAACAAGCCCTGATCTCCCCTAATAACAAAATTTAAATTATTAAATTCTCCCACATACTATTTTAAACATTATTATGTTTATTTGATGGATTCAATATCAAAAATTTCAGAAATTGGCAAAAAAAATATAAGACAGCATAGCGGAGAAATACCTGTACCAATGTTCTATGACGTATTATAGTAATGTATTTGTATAATATTTCTATACTTTACTACTTATTCTTATCTATTCTTTACAAATTAACACTAAAAATGACATAGTAATGACAAAAATAGTTAAAAATAATGCGTTACTGCTGTCTAAGAATTTATTACTTTATAAATCCATCTACTACAAAAAAAAAGAAAAAATACACAGGCCGAACCTTCTAAACGCTCACGTCCAATAAATTCTTGGTGAATCATAAGGTTATACCTTTCTCACAAAGTTTACAAATAAAATCTAAAAGTTAAAAGGAAGTACTTAAAAATCAATTAGTAACAAACCAGTGATACCGTCTTTACACTAACGAATTAAAATAATAGTACAGCACTCCTTGTGGGATGATACTATTATTAGTACCGCCTTTAATATTAATATCTTCTTTTACTGATAAGAAATAATGAATTTACAACAGTCGAAAAATAAAATGCAATGGGGGTGAATAACATTAAATGAAAATATAAAGTAAAAAAAGGTACCGTAATTATAAAATTAGATAAAAAAATAAAGTATGACCTACTAGATGGTCTTTAAGGTATTTACGATGCTTTATCAGCTATAAAAAAAATTATTTATTGATAATGAAAACTTTGTATGAAATAAATTTAAATTCTACTAAAAAATTCATTTCATGGTTTGATAAACTAGTTTAAGCCCTAGCAAAAACGTGGGGGTTTTAAAAATAAAATACTAAAATTAACAAAGCGATTTTCTGATGAGTTATCAGAAGATGAAAGGATTTCAGACCCGGAATCCTAATTCAGGGTCAATATATATTACTGCTGTTTAGATATATTCATTTCTCCAGACTAAACAAAGGTTTCAACGCCCCTGTGACTTCTTCTTCTTTGTATGTAGGCATGACTTTGTCTGTTTCAATGTGCCTCCAGTAAGTTGTCGTTCCATCGTTTACGTGGTCTTCCTACTGATGTCTTCCTATTGGGGAACCGTCTCTTGCCGTCTTTATTGCTCTAATTGTTGTCATTCGGCTTATATGATCGTTTCATTCTACTCTTCTATTTTTTACCCAGTCCTTGATTTTCTACGTCATATATCTGTATTTCTAGCTCTGTCCCATAGTATCTTACCATCAATTTTTTCAAATGTTTTTATCTCTTCTGTTTCTAACATTCTTTTTGTCCTCTCTGTGTCAGGTCGTGTTTCTGCCGCGTATGTAATTTTTACTGCTCCATATTGTTTCATTTAGGCAACCTGCGGCTCTGTTTGCTCTATTCACTTGATCTTCCACTTCTGGAACTTTGTGACTTAAATAATACATTTAAAGTATTACAACCCGAGAAACTTTTACCATTTCCAAATGAAATTATAAACTTACTTTACTTTTTCGTGTCTGGATCCGACTGCAGTTTTTCTGCCCAATATCTGTCTACGTCTACACCCTTTGTATTTGCGAGCCATAAATCATGGAGGGTGCACTGTGATGTGCAAAGTCTGCATACTCTCAGGTGCTCCACGTTCTGTATTTCCCCACATTCACAAAATGCGTCGCTGTCTGTCTTGATGCCCCATTTAATGAGGTTCTGTTTTACAGGGGCAACACCTGTGCGTATGCGATTGAGTGTCCGCCAGGTTCTCCAGTCCAGGTTCATTCCATTAGGTCGTTCTGGATGTAGGGGAACAGTTCGGGTGGTTTGACGCTGACATTTCTCATAAACCTTTTCCTTGATTTAAGTCGGCTGATTTCTGGCGGTTCGTTAAACCCGTATAATTGGTGCCTTTCATCGAAAGTTTGCCTGAACTTCTCCACATATTGTGAGGCGCATCTACGGTCGTCTGATGATGCGAATCCAGCTATCCGGTACAGTAGGGGAAGGGGGGTAGGCTTCATGCAACCGGTAATTATTCTACATGTTTCATTTAACGCCGTGGTGACTTGTTCTGTGTGTCTAGATCTACCCCAGACGGGACAAGCATATTCCCCTGTTGAGAAACATAAGGCCTCAGCTGTTGTCTTCAAGACCTGGGGGTTTGCACCCCACTTGCTCCCTACAAGTTTCCGGAGAAGGTTGTTTCTCGTAGAAACCTTTTGTCTTGTGTTCTGACAGTGGAATTTATACGTTAGTATATTATAAGTTATATATTATATAATTAGAAATTATAAAGAAGCAAGTCGAAAGACTGACTATTTCATTTTATTTGATCTTTATGATTAGTTACTTGCTTTAAAAATCTGCTTGCAAACTGAAATTCAAAAAATTCAATCTGTTAAAGAACTTATTAATTAATTATTAATTGTGTAAGGTCCGAAAGAAGTTTTTTAAAATTAAAATTGATTAAAAACTATTACAGGCCTTCTATAGGACGGGAACGACTAGCAGGCTTGTCGCTACTGTCTATAGAAACGAAAAATCTAGATAAATTTAAATCTTTTTCACATGTGGACGCTTTAATAAATAAGTTTGCCGAACAAAAGGCGACAAAAGTTCGGTTTTAAATTTTTTGGGTAACATATTATTGGCACGTAGGGGCATTTGTGTTTGTAATTATATTTGTATACTTTATAACTATAATTAATAAATATTTATATATCAGATAAATTATGAAAACCAAAAACAATATTGGTGGACAACAAAGATTGAAAATAAAAAAAAAGAAAAGATGAAAGCTTACCAAAAGTGGCTGACCAGGGGAGATCAAAAAGACTTAAAGAAACAAGGCAAACTTACAAAAGAAAAATAGAAATAAAGACCAAAAAAAATAATTTTGGATAAAAAAATGTAAAGATATAGACAGCTTATTGAGAAGCTCAAGAGCAAGGGATTCATGAAATACGTTGAAGTACTTCAGACAGAATACCTACTCATAAACGAGTAAGAAAGAACCAATACAAATGGATGAATGGGTAAAATTGGTAATGCAATGGAAATGTTTTTTTGGAGAAGAAGTTGGAGATTAATATTAATGGGCAAAGTAGGAAATGAACATATTATAGAACCAATGAATGTAAAGGAGATACTAAAGGACGAAATAGAAAAACTCTGGTATGGGCATATGCGAAAGATGGAATAGACAAGAATACCGCTGAGAACTTAAAAATGGAAACCAAATAGAAGTAGGAAAAACGACGTCCTAGATTACAGTGGAACTGATAAATAAAAACAGCAATGGAAAAAGGAGACCTCACTGAAGAAGATATATTGTAACCTCGGAAACCTTTTTTGGATGGTGCTAGAAAGGTCACCAATGGAGACACTGCGGACGGCAGCCAGATGGTTGGTGGAGAGCCAGTCGTGGATTCGAAACTAGCTTTTGGAACCGGTAATGGGTCCAACGGACGAAATAAGTAAAGATAGTACAGGATAAGATATATTAGAAAAGATACAGAAATAAGCAGAAAGATCCTCCTCCTCTTAAGTGCCTTCTCTGTTGAGGTTGGCGATCAATATGGCAAGATATGGAGAACGTCCTCACGCAAAGACTGTCCCGCCAGAAGTAAAGTTCTTCTCTCAAAATTTCACAAACTTCCACCAAAAAAAAAAGAAGGGATATCTCCCACTTAAAAATAATAGGACAGTATGCATTTCTAAGAAGGTAAAAAGATTCTAACGATATCGAAAATAACGGTACTCTTCTAGCTAGGAACATGATGAAAGATAGATCCTTTCGGATTAAGTTCTCTCAGAAAATTACTATAGACGTGCTTTCGACGATATTTAACAAATCTATCAAAAGAAACAGACGCGAAACCGGAAAGAGATTAACTAAGGATTGACCAAAATAATAAGTCGGACCTTCCGTCTTTTGAGATAGTCGGTAAATTCCAAAAAAATTTCCTAATGGTAAACCGATCACCCGCGTATATATTTGCAATTACGGTCATCGGCGTCTCAGTAACAGGGGTAAAAGGATTAGAAATAATTTAATATATTAACTATAAAAAAAATGTTACAATATATGATAAGAATAAATGGCGATTGGGATGTGTTAAACGACAAATAGAATGTGCTGTGTAATGCCACAGATAAGTAAGTGATTTAAATATACATTAATAACTAAGAGGTCTTTAATTATGGTAACGAACTAATTATTAACGAATGAACCTCGAAGCTGTACAATTTTACAATATTTACTCAGTATCATATCATACATTATCTTATGGGTTCTATTAAAATGTCTGATTGGAATAAATTGTAATATGGACGTTTCTCTGACACTGCCGTATCAATCGACTGGCCTATTGCGTCCTTAAGCTGCCTTGGAAAATACTTAATCGGAAAAGCGTTGTCATACGCACTCACTCTCAACGGTTTGATGACTTGTGGTAAGTTTTTATGGCGTTTCAGGGACGATAGGTTAACAGCGATTTTAATTTCCATCACTCCCTATAAAATCCAAAATCGAACAGCAATTTCGGATTAATTGCTAACACTAGTTGTTTACGTCACCATATTTTGTATAGGCGTTTATAGAGGAAGGTTTCCTGTGTGAAAATTACTATTTATGGAGTAGGAAGAATGATAAAAACTATCAGTTGGGTTTCTGATAGACACAAATAAATATAGCGGCCTTGATTTTAATATGTGCAACAAATTAACGGTGTAGTGAGAGTTTTACACAGATACCCAAGATTGATCTGACACTCTAGCTGTTAAGAATAATAAAAAAAAGAATAAAATACACAAGAAAACATTTTAATGCAAAATTATATATTCTAAATTTTAAATTTATCTCTTTTAGAGCATTAATCGTAAAAACGTCCCGCCATTATTTCTTGTTTAAAATAATCTATCATATATGAAAGCTTATCAGCTTTCTACAGACTATTTAGTTGTTTTGGCATAGCACAATCACAATACACAACAATAATTAGTTTTTAAAGCTATTAATCTAAATTTAATATGTATTTATAAATTCAATTTATTAATATATGATACATTATGATCAAATTGTGTAAGAAATCAAAACATAAACAAAATTCTTACTCTAAAAAAGCGGCAACACTTTAAACAATTTTACCACACGTTGAACTGTCATTAAAATTTATGGTATTCCCGTATTAGTTGCGTACAATTGTCTAATCTATTTAATTAAAATTATTATTTTGTGCAATATTATACTTAAAAAGTTATTTCATAAACTTTATATTATTAATACCTAATAACAAATGCTTTTGGTCATTTCATCAATATAATTCTAAAATTCCCAATATAATGATGATTACATTGTTCTGATTATTATACCATGTTGACGTCTATGAAAGATCAAGCAGTTCCGTATGGGTTTCGTATTATTAGCTGTGTTAGGAAAATTTAAACTCTAAGGTTGACGTTCTGGAAATTTCAAATATAAGTGACGTCACTTTATATAATTTGTGACGTAAAACGTTTTTACTTTGAAAAATGGTATACTCCGAAAGTATGTGTACAATTTAGTTGAACCACAGAATACATCAACAAACAAGAAGCGAAATGAAGGGCTTTTTCGCAATCCAAATTTCTGTGACAGTCCGCCATGTTCTAAATAGTTTATCTGTCAACCTATAAAAACTGAAGTTTTTTATTTGTTTACGTATTGAAAAGTGTTGTTTTGTGTGTGTTGTTTAATAGTAAAAAAGAATAATACTGTTAGACACATTTTTGTAATAAACTCATTGTGATGACTGCACGAAAAAGAGGATTTTATTGTGTTGTTCATGGGTGCATATCTAAATCTGGTGAGGACATAGGTAAGTCTCTCTTCAATACCAAGAGATCGTAGCAGGTAAACAAATTAAATTTGAAATTCAAACGCAGTACAAAAGTTATCTGAACATTTATATTTTAGTTAAATACACTTTTTTAAAGAAAAAATACAATTTATACAAAAACTACATAAAAAACCTTGGTTTTAATGATTTCTTCGTTTCTCAGTGTAACTATAATTTGACTACAGTTTTGAACGACTTCCTCATTACTTTTCTTAGTGTAATAAGTAGTTTAACTGTCCTACGAACATCACAGGTAACGACAAAGCTCTCGCTTCTTGTTGGGTGGAATATTCTTTGGTTGAACTATTGTCAAAACGTGAACTTTTAAATTAATTTAGAGATTAAAATTGATGGCAGTTTCGACCATTTATAAAACCATAGCTGAATGTGAACAAAAATACCATGTGGGAGATTTTAATTCTCATCATCCTTCATAGGATCCACTCCCAGAAGAGGTAAGTGGAAAAAATTTAATGAATGCTTTGGGTGAGCATGAGTTCCTGGGGTCCCTGGGAAGAGATTATAATAAACTTATATGTTTTTGTATAGGTTATGCTACTTCGTGCTTGCGACAGTGAAAGTTGAAACGTCAATAAACACTTCTATCGTATTTAATAAACACTTCAATTAAAATAGTAATTGCTTTAAGATGCCACAAGAAAATAACTTCAAAACAATATTAAAAAACCTATGAAACGTATGAAAAATACTTTGAGAGATGTAAGCGACATATTGCTGTACAAAAACGCTTACGATGAAATAAAATTAGGTGCTTCTTTAAGAAGAGCAGCAGAGAAGTATGGCGTTAACTATGTTTCTCTTTTAAGATACAAGCGAAAGAGAGATGTAGCAAATGAAGATGACCATGATTAGCTAGAATATATTAAAATGGGATATGTGGCTCATAACAGAATTTTTACCGAAGATCAAGAACGTTAAAAGAAAGAAAGAGGTAAGAAAGTTGCCCTTTGAACTTACCGTAAAATACAATTTAAACGCTCTTTTCACTTGGTTGAAAAATAAAATGGCTGGAGATGGATGATTTCGTTCATTCATGAAGAGAAATTCCAAATTATCTAACCGCTCTGCTCAAGAAACAAGCCTATCTCAGGCAACAAGTTTCAACCGATATAATGTCAATGTGATTTTTGATAATCTTCAGATCGTTATGGATCTCGAGCACTTTCAACCTCAGGACATATATAAAGTCGACAGAGTCTGACAGAGTTGTTGCAAGACGTGACATAAGCAGGTGGGGCACTTACCTCTGCTGAACGAGGCACTTTGGTCACACTAGCATTTGCAGCTAACGCATTAGGGAACGCCATTTCACCTATTTTCGTGTTTCCTCGAATTAGACATCAAGAGAATTTCATTAGAGACGAGCCAGTGGGATCAATTGGTGCCGGTAAACCATCAGGGTGGATGCAAGAAGAGACATTTATTATATTTCTTAAACATTTTTAAAAATATATGAAAAATATATCATAAGATATTATTGGTACTAGACAGTCATTCGTCTCATATACATATCAACTCCTTAGATTTTTTCAGAGATAATTAAATAGTATTACTGGCATTTTTGCCCCACTGCTCTCACAAAACTACAGCCCTTACATAGATCCGTTTATGCGCCTTTCAAAAAAGCCAATAATACTGCCTCTGATGCCTGGATGCGAAATCATCCATACAAAATCATGACTATTTACGACATACCAAGTATTATAACTATGGAAATGCCACTTGCTCTCACTCAGGTGAATATCTAGGCTGGGCTTCGAAAGACAGGGATCTTCCCATTCACCCGCGATTTGTTCCAAGAAATTGATTTTGTGTTATCGGTCGCGACAGACAGACCTAATCCAAATGCCACTAAAGAGGTGGACATTTCTAATCAACATATCATTAAACTTGCACCAAATGACGAACCCCCATCACCATCACCTTCGTTATTGAATGAGGATACACATTCATTTAGCGCAATAAGCCCAACTGAGCCCGAAAATAGAGCATCAACTAAACAATGATTTAAATATCATAGATAGCCCAGCCAATCCTAAAAATTAAACATTCTTTGACTATCAAATGCTTACACCATATGAAATCGCTGAGCTCCAAGCAACAAAAACACCGCATAGACAAACACCTATAGAACCTAACCAACAATTGCAAGCTGGTACAATGAATCTAAAATCAGACATCTCTCCTCGTGATGCTGTTTTGCGTCAGCAATCAGAACCGTCTACAAGCAGGCAGTCTAGACTTTACGGCCTTGCCCTAAAGCTCCACCTAGAAAACTAGGAAATAGAAGTCGAAAAACTAAAAACTCTGAAAGCTAGAAAAGTATGAACAGCGACAGAAACAGTTGAAAAATAGACAAATAGAGAAAAGTACTCGACTCATCTACTGGAAAGATAATCAAAGTCAAAGGGAAAGAAAAAGCGAAGAATATGAAGACTAAGACATTGCCAGAATCATCACTAGAAAAAGAATATTATTGAATTATTTGCTTAAAGACCTATTCAGCGAGTCGGTCTGGAGAGAGAGTTGGATTTAGTGCCAAGGTAGCTGCAAACAATGGTCTCACGTAGTCTGTAATGAAGCGAATACAGGCTACGTGCTACTAGTACTAATAGACGTACTACTAGATATTCCATCCAAACTGTTTTACTTAAGCTACTGGTTTTGACATTAATTTAAAAACAAATGAATATGCTTTCACATCAAAGGCTTTGGTCGTTGCTTACAGCTCTAATAGCTATGCTGTGAACCATTAAAAGAAAATTGTTACAACCGTACCCGTGTATGTGTGTGTGTGCGTGTGGAGAGAGAGAGAGAGAGAGAGAGAGAGAGAGAGAGAGATGGCATTAGAGAATCTTTTTGCCACAGAAAATAAAGAAGAGAAGATAAGAAGGTTACACATATCATGAAATAGCAAACAAATTGGGTGGTGGCACCACAAAATCAGGTGTAATAAAAGTTTGTAAACGTTATCATAACACTGGAATGACAAAATCAGCAAAAAGAACTGGCAGAAAACCGGAAGTTAGTCAAAACGATAAGCGTAGAATATGCCGACTTTCTTAAGAAGATCGTCGCAGATCCGGAAAAGAAATTAATGCTATTGTCAAATCAACTGGCTCACAAATATCGGATCACACTATCAGAAGCAAGTTGTGTGAACATGGATTGCGAGCACGAACTCCTAGAAAGAAGCCGTTCCTGAACAAAAAAACAGAGGCAAAAACGCATTGATTGGACTTTGGCACACAGAGGGTGGACAGAAGAACAGTGGAGTAAGGTAATTTGGAGATGAAACCAGAATCTCGATCTTTGGGAGTGCCGGAGTGAAGTTTGTTCGTCGCTGACCGAGGGAAGACCTTGCTCCAGTGTACTACGGTCACTATGAAGCATCCTGTGAGTGTCATGGTATGGGTTTGTATGATCACTAATGAACTTGGACGTTTAGCAGATATAGAGGGCAATATTAATGCAAAAAAAAATATTAGGAAAAGGGGATGACCAAAAATGCATCTTCCAGCAGCATGGAGCGCCTTGACATACTGCTAAGACTTCTATGGAATGGCTGAGAAACCATAACTTTACTGTCCTGCCTTGGCTTGGCCTGGAAATAGTCCAGATCTAAGAAAATTTATGGTCAAGGCTGAAAGTGTTAGGATCACGCCAAAACCCAATACAATTTAGTACAGTTAGTAAAAGTACAATTTTCGCACAGTATTCTTCTTATATTGTATGACCGTCAGTAGCATTGATGGTAAAATATTTTTAAACTAAGAAATCCAATACTTACATTTAATTTTAGAAAGATATAATTAAGTGTTCTCACTTATAGTTCCCAAAACATGGACACTTACAAAAGCAAACATGGATAAAATCATAAAAACCCAAAGAACAATGGAAAGACAAATGTTGCACATAAGACTAATGGATAAAAAGAGAAACGAGTGGATAAGAGAGAAAGCAAAAGTGAGGGATGTTAGACAAGAAGTTGCAAAATTGAAATGGAGATATGCCGGACACAATATAAGACAAAAAACAAGACCGATGGAACAAAATTCTAATAAGTTGGAGACTGTGCGAATATAAACGAAGCAGAGGAAGGCCCCAAATGAGATGAGCAGATGATATCCAGAAGCACTTGGGCTCTAGGTGGATGACTCTAGCGAGAGACAGAAAAGAATGGAAAAGGATTGGGGAAGCCTATGTCCAAAGATAGACCGAAGAAGGCTAATTAGGTAGATAGATGGATAATTAAGAGAAAATAAAAGGCAAGAGGGTATTTCGAAAACATCCACTCTTATATCGTTGCCACCCTTCTATGAAAATGATCACATACACCAAAAAAAATTAAAATAAACTGATAACTTGATCTGAATAAACTTGATCTTTTTTAGGCAAGTTTAAAATCGAATGAATATAGATTTTTATATGCAATTATGACACGCATTCGACAATAAATTCAACTAATCTATGTATCTATATAAACATGTATAAAAAAACAACTGTTTTAGTTTGTCAGTAGCTTATGTTTTTCCAAATCAACACTCTTTACAATTATGTAACTACCCGTTGAATAATAATCCCCCGATTTGAAAACAAATCGTCATTAAATTTTGAAAAGCTATGACGTAACCACCGGCAGGTAACAAGCCTAATCTGCTTGGCAATTAAAACTGGACTCAAATTGGATTACCGGTACAAATAGCCTAGCAAAGCCGCGCAAATTGGACATCGGACGCATCAGCGACTGCATTAAAGTCAATACAGCAAAAACTTACGTAAATAGATCAATAGGATTTATTAAAATATGTTGTAGTTAGGCAGAATGGCGTTTTAGCTAAAATAAATAAATTGTGTTGTATGGGATTAAGTCACAATTGATTGTAATGAAAATTGTTTTTAACTAAAATATGACGATTTCGTTTCGATTTCCACTCAAAGATTATTTAAGAATTGTGTTAAAAAATGTATCATACTAACTACTAAATAACTAAAATACAGACACTTTTATGGAATACAAAGCTTTCCCAACGTCAAATAGCTCAACAGTGCCAAGTGGCGCAAGCAATAGTGAGCAGTATCAAGAAAAAAATTGATACCAACAAACCCCTCACTTATCAACTTGCCCAAAAATGTGGTCGAAAGCGTGTCAGTATACCCAAAGATCAGAGAAAAATAAGTGGGGATCTTCGTAAACAACAGAAAGAAACCACGAAAAGTTCTCACGGGACTTATTCGTAAAGCTGGGATGCCAGTTTCTGACATGATAGTTTGCATAAGACTTGCTGACTTGCTGAGTAAGGTTTCAAATCATGTCGCCCTGTCAAAAAACCAAGGTTGACCATCGCAATGATGAAAAAGGAACTGCAATGGGCCAAAGAACACAAAAATTGGTCAATTAGAGGATTAGAATAAGGTAAACTATACTTCATTCACAATTATAAGAACTGACTTATGCAGAATTTAAAAGTATCCCGCTGATAAAGTCGAAGCCATAAAGGGATTTGCCTCTTCAGGTAAATAGTAAAAAGGGCCGGCTTAACGAATTTTATATTTTATTTGGCATTTACATTACATATTTAATTTAAATAAATATCTAGATAATTAAGGGAAAAATACATAAACTAATGGAGTATTAGAATTAATTAATTATTATATTTTCTGTCTCGATTCTTTATTAAATATATCCAAATTTTGAAAGTCATAAACAATTTTTGTTTTGTTAAAAAAATTGCAAGTGAAATAATAAAATGGTGAAGTGAAAATTAAAATGAATTAATGTAGATATATACATATAGCTAAATATGATTATATTTTATACTTCATGTAACGAAAGAAGTGTTTTAATTGTTAGTAAGGTATAAAGTATGTCTGAAAAAGTTGGCAACAAATGGGAAATTTCTTTATTATTAATTTCATGAAAAAAACTATTCTTCATAAACATTTCTGCATTTCATAGAAATCAATAATCAATAATCAAATTTATAAAAGTTTAAGTGGTATACACCGAAAATCAAAAATATTGATTTATGCTTAAAAGTGCTTTTAAATTTAGGTGCAGCATAAAATGTTATTTTAATTTGGTTGTAGGATTTAAAAATTATTTTTAAATTTAGATTCATGGCCTTTTAATGATGTATCAGTAGGTGCATTAATTTTTAATTTTATTTCTAATTTACCTTATTCAATATACAAAATCAACAAATGCAAAAGTATTTTTTTATTTACTTTTTACTTTAAATGTATTATTTAATTATTAGAAGGCCATGAATCTAAACTTGGACATAATTTTTAATACCTACAAACATTTTAAAATAACATTTTCTTGTAAATCTAAATTTAAAATCACTTCCACTTCAGTATTAATTAATTATTTTGATTTTCCCTATCTACCACTTAATATTTTATAAGATTATCTGTTAATGATTTCTATGTGATGCATAAACTTTAATGAAGGAAGAATAATTTTTTTTCGTAAAATTATTAAGAAAGAATATTTCCCATTTTTTGCCAACTTTTTCAGACATAAAACGGAAAACTTAAACATAACAAGTCAACATGAATAAATATGAACCTTTTAAAACGAGTAAATCGGTACTCACCGAAGGGACCTCGGACGTTCAGATACAATTAGCGTCTCTTTGTAAAGACAATGAAGTCAACTTTACTAAAGTAACAAGACATTTACTTAACACAGACACTACATAGTACTCCCCTGAGTTAGTGATAAGTTATAGTCTAAAAAAATCATTATGAAATTGACTGGCCAGTGTGAAAACTAGTGCCAATAAAACACAAAACACACACAAAACATTTTCTTCGTTCAGACTTAAAATAATGATTAATAACAATAATTATGGGAAATTTGTATGTTTATAAAAAGAGTTTTTTGACATTATGCTTGAATGATAATATTTGATCTGATTATATATACCTATATACAGTTGTGCTATGCTTGGCTATTATGCCGGTCCTGGCAGCTTTGGTAGCTGTGATAATTATACAACAATAGAGTATTTACAAGGGATTATTCAGTTTTACAGCTGTTATTAAAATAACTTTTATAATGAGACACTAAATTTCTGGATACAGTATACATAGAATATAAATATAAAACGTTAACAGAAAAGATTATCAAATACAATCGACCGCTCGTTCTAGCTTTTGTAGATTTCCATAAAGCCTTTGACACGGTAGAATTTGACAAAATCCTGGAAGCACTACAAGCATGGGGCATTGACTACCGATATACAAGGTTAATTTACAATACATACAAGAAGGCAACTAAAGAGGGCATATGAAGAACTCAAAAAAGATGCAAAGAAAATATGTAGAAGGAAAAAGAGAGAAATGTTGAATAGAAAAATACAACAAATTACAGATTATAATAACAGAAGAGAGACTAGAAAATTTTACAAGGAAACTAAGCAGTACACCCAAGGATACATGACAAGATCAACAATCAAATAATGAAAAGGTGGAAGGAGCATTTTCAAGAGCCGTTAAACCCAGAAAAAGAACAAAACGAAGATGAAAAAATAATTCACTACACAGCAGAACAACTAGTTAAGCAACCAACATTGGAAAAAACGATAAACGTCATAAAACATCTAAAAAATAACAAAGCACCTGGCACAGATGAAATAACTGCAGAACTGATAAAGAATGGTGGACATGCGCTATGGAGGCGTATCCATAAACTAATCAACCGCATATGGAAGCCATCCCAGAAGATTGGAAAGTAGGAATCATAGTTCCTATGTACTGCAAAAATTATAGGGGCATCACAGTTTTAAATGTCGTCTAAAAGATATTATCAGGAATTATATACAGCCGCCTGGAATCGTTTTCGGAGGAGATGGTGAATACCAATGTGGCTTCAGACCAAAGAGGTCAACTGTAGACCAAATATATATGTTAAGAGGTATACATGAAAAATGTGTTGAATATAACATACCTATTTACAACTTGTATATCGATTTCAAACAGGCGTTTGATGGAGTAGATCGACAAAAGATGTTAAAGCAACTATCTATGTTAGGGATACCCAATAAGTTGGTTAAACTTATACGAATGACTCTGGAGGGTTCCAAAGCTATGGTGAGAATAGATGGAGATATGACGCAGGTCTTTGATATTGAAAATGGAGTTAGACAAGGTGATGCCTTATCAACAACACTTCTTAATCTAACTTTAAAAGCTGTTGTTAGAAAACTGGATATAAACGGGTGCATTAATACAATACCAATGCAAATATGCGCATATGCGGATGATGTTGCCATAATAAGCCGCAACAAAAAGGTATTAAGCGAAAAAGTTATAGAACTGAAACGAGAAGTTGCTACGTTTGATCTATATTAAATGAAAGCAAAACAAAATATATGGAGTACACAAAATCAAATCAACATGAGAATCTGAAGGTAGACAACCATATGCCTCCTACGAATATGCCTCCACTTTTCCCTACCTAGGCTCAATATCAAATGACAACAACAACATCAGTCAAGAAATACAAGCACGGATTCTTAGCGATAATAAGTGCTTTTATGCATACAAAGACTTAATGAAAAGTAAGTTAATGAATCGTGAGTCTAAGCTTAGAATCTACAAAACAGTAATTAGACCAGTGGTCACATATGGATGTAAAACGTGGACCCTCTCAACCACTCACTAATGAAAATCACCCAGAATATTTGAGCGCAAAATACTAAGGAAGATATTTGGACCAACCCAATGCAGCGATGGTTCGTGGATAATTAAAATGAACCACGAGCTGGATGAAGAGCTTGTTAGATTTGTAGTTACAAAGACTAAACTGGCTTGGTCACCTAGAAAGATAATCGAGCTGTAAAAGTAGTCCAGAGATGGAAGCCCCAAGGAAACAGAACAAGAGGAAGGCCCCGTAAAATATGGATAGATTACGTAGAGAGGGATCTTAAAACCATGAATATCAGGCAGTGGCGAAGGAAAGTATCCTATAGGGCAGAATGGAAGAACATTGTTAAGCAGGCCAAGACTCACAAAGGGTTGTAGCGCTATTAGAAGAAAAAGACAAGAACGCAACTATGTTGGTGAAACTACATAAAAACACGGATCATATAAAGATGTCTTAAAATAAACATCTCCAAAACAAAATTCATGACAAACCTAGTACCTAGCGGAAATATGATTATTGAAGACAAAGAAGCAGAGCTGGTGGAAAAATACATATACCTTGGACATGAAATAAAGATCGCAAGAGACAACCAAACATGCGAACTACAAAGAAAAATAAACCTAGCATGGGCCGAATGTGAAAAACTCAAAGACATCTTTAAAAGCGATATACCAATTTCTTTAAAACATACAACATTTGAAGAATTGTTTTTGCCTGTGATGACATATGGTGCCGAATATTTGACATTGACAGATACAACTTTTAAAATGCTGCAAATAGTCCAGAGGAAAATGGAAAGTTCAACGCTGAGTCTACAGTGGAGATACTCATGGACAATTCGACCTTTGTCCGTAGACGTGTGAGTGAAAAATATCACAATTATTGCATAGTGGAGCGAGTAAAGCATCCTCTCAAAATCATGGTATGGTCTGTGATCAGTAGCAAGGGCACATAGAGGTCGTACATTGTGAAGGGAATGATGAACCAACATCGGTATATTGAAGTATTGGAAGCTTATGGCACAAATTCAATACTGGTTTGGCGAATCGGAAGATTTTACCTTTATGGACGATTCATCACCGTGTCACAAGACAAAAACAATAACAATCGTAGCTGGAAAAAAAGAAAATTAAAGTGCTGAATTGGCCAGGTAATTCCTCAGATCTCAACCCGATCGAAAATCTATGGGAGCTTATGAAGAGGGAGATTGTCCAAGAAATTGTCACAAATAAGCAGCAGTTACCTAAGGGATTCGTTGCCATCTGGCACAGAGACGATAAAATAAAAGAAGACAGCCTGAAAAACATTCAAAGCATGCCAAGAATGATCAAAGCTGTCATGGAAGCTAAAGGTCAAACGAAATATTAAAAAGTAATTGTTATTCAAGGTCAAAGGTCAAGGTATAAGGTCAAAGAAAAAAATGGTTTAAAATTTTGTTAAAGAACCTGTTCCTGATCTATTTTTATATTATACTCACATCATTAGAAGCTTATACAGTTTTATTTTTTATTGAACTACCAAAATACAACGATTTTTACAGTGATCATAATAATTTGATGTAGTAGACGAAGTGCTTTATAAAAATGAAAGAGTATTAAATAAAATATTTAAAAAATATAATACACGGTTGCAAATTTAATAAGCATGATAAAACCGTAATTTTTGTTTTTAGTGCATCCTGTATACGAATATTCGTCAACGATTTCTGTTAAACCTACATAATATCTTCATAAGATCTTCAATAAGATCTTATTTCATTTGCCGTCAAAATATTTTTTTATTAGTTGCTTATCAATTTCTTTAAGTTTTTCCAAAATTTTTTTGTCCAATTTTGTTTATATATCTATTAATTTTTTCAGATAAATTTGCATTTATAAATTTTCAGATCTTTTTTAACACATATTCTATACATGTATTGTACATTTTAAATTGCAATAAAGTAATAAAAAATGACATGTTTAATAAGTAATTAAGTAAAACATCTTGAAAATTAAGTAAAACATCTTTTTCTTTATTGGTTTATAGTTATATCGAATAATACCTTACTCACACACCTTAAAAATACAGTAAAGTCAGGTATTTTAACAAGCCCTAGTAAGTTTTTATTGGCTTTACTAGAACAAACAATCCAACCCACACAAACCGGCTCTCCAATCAAAATTCAAGCAATGAAAACTATTGTTTGAGTAAAACGATTAAAAAACCGGGTCTCCTATATTAATTTATTTGGGTAATAGTGTTGTTGTTTTACTTAGCTGGTGTAAAGAAACAGGTGGTGATTGTACTATTTTGCATCATAATGACTGGTTTTTAAACGGAACAGGTTAAAATGTAGATCTTTATACTACCTGCCAATATTGGGATTAATTATGTTTTAGGAAATCAGGTAGTTGCCACAAAAACGAGTTTCTTTGAACAAAATGTGTTGGAGTAGAGTTAAATATAATATTTATGGGACATTTGTGATAGTTTTATATTATGAAAGATCAAATTATTAACTTTTTTTGCATCAAGGCTTAGGGTAAAAGTGGGATAGTTGCCCCACATTTTAAAATGGGGTATTTTTTACTAAATAACAGTTGATATTTGAAATTATTTTTTGATATAGTAATTCTTTTTTTACTTACATAGGGTAAAGGGTAAAGGAGAGATGGGCCACCTTTTAGAAAACTAAAGCCTGTTTCTTTATTAAATCAACATCAGAATAGAAAAAAATTGTTTACTGAAGGCGTTTTAGAACCCTCTTTGTGTTATTCTGTACCATAAAACGGCATTCAGCATAAAAGTTGCTTTTAAATGACTTGAAAAAAGCACGATCCAGAGGCTGTACGTAATGTGTTGTGTGGGATGGCAAAAAAAATAAAATTATTTCGTTTTGGTCTGCAAATTCTAGTAGATCCAGGTTGGTCGTATGGGATGTGTGGCCATCTAATATTAATAAGGTTTTACCTGGGGGCAAACTTCTTCTCGGCAAAAAGTGTGTTTGTAATCATTCTAAGAAAATGTCACTGTTAACGTATGCTGATTTTTCTAACAGCCTAATCTTGGAACCCGCTGGCATACCATAATGCCACTCGTCTTTTTTATTTTTCCCGTTAAAAATGCAATATGGGGGCAAGAAAATCTCTTCTGCGCTACAACAAGCCATTACACTGATCGTTTCACCTTTTTTCCCAGGGCTTACGCTAGGAACACATTTTGAACCTTTTTCTGATAGAACTTGACCTGCTCTAGTATTCAGTTATAATCCTGTTTCGTCAGTATTAAATATGTGTCCGGGTTTATCATAAAAATTATATTCGGTCATAATTCTCTCGAGATCAGAAAAGTAGTTATCGACTGTTTCTTTGGACATTCCTAAAGCTCGTGCAATTGAAGTGTTCTCAGCTTTTCTAATTGAAATTTCAGGTATTCGTTTCAAAAAGAGTTCTAACCATTTTTTAGCAGCTTTACCTAAAAGTAGACAGACAATAAGTAACTCTTGCATCAGATTTATGAATTTAAAAATTTACCTTCATCTACAATAAATTTATTTGGGATTCCTATTCGCTTAGCTAAATAAAAGGACATGATTCTTACTTCAGTTCTGGTTGGTGCAAAGCCTGCTTTTTGTAGTTTTTTTATATGTCTAACGATTTTAGCTTTAACAGCAGTTCCTAAAGAACAATCTGGACCCAATCGGTTCATCTTATCCATATTGTTTGTGTTTATTCGACGTTTAAAAGTCGTTTTGGGTATTCCAAATCCTTTGGCGGCGTCATTAATACCCATATCACCATTACGGCATCTACGGCATCACTTAGCTCCCTAGAGGTCCAGTTACCTCCCTTAGGTGTATTTTGTTTGCGAATATATTTATTGGGCATAATCCTAAAACAAAACATACTGGTTTCAATTATTGTAAATAACACTCCTACAAGTACGCACCGATGCGTTAACAACTGGCGTCTCTTAACCAACTAACGTTAAACGATACAACAGAGTAGAATAGACTGGCCCTGTTGCCAAGCTTCTGGTTGAAGCAAGAAGAAGTCAAGAAGTCAAGAAGACTATCCTTCTGGTTCATCTCTTCTCCCTTTACCCTATTATTATCTGGTCTACACACCCAATTTTGCCCTTTTGAGAAGATTAAAAATTTTCTCATCTGTAAATATTACCCTGTCCCAAAAATCTTGATTTTAAAGCAAATATAAGTCTTGATTGCTTCTGTTGTGTGTAATGGCTCCTCTACACATCGGCAGACGCGTCCGAGGACGACATCTACGTATGCATCTGGAGATGTGTAGATGGGGTAATTTGATCATCTGTTGTTTATATATCACGTCGGTGGATGCGTCTGCAAGATATCCGATTGTTATCGGTTTTTTTAGCACAGATCAAAGGGTTTCGGTCCGGACGTCTGACGCCTTTCCACACATCTGACTTCTGACTTCTTCTTTTCCGATCATTTTTTTTAATGATTCTTTTCCGATCTACACTTAAGTAGTAGTTGAACGATATGAATGGGCATATAGCTGCGGCAGCTATGGTCTCAACATCAACATCCATTTTTTTAATGCTTGCTTAAATATTGCATCTCCCAAGAATTAACACAAACTGAATTATTTACAGATGTGTCCAGATGTGTGGTCAGCTTGTGATGATACATCTGCAGATGCGTCTGCCAATGTGTAGTGGAGGCATTAGAGCTTTTTTTTTTGCTGCAGTTCGGTACCTAAGACGCGATGTGAAACGGGCTTGGTTCCTCTGCACCGTCCAAGTGGGCCGAATAAATACTTCGGCTGGGTACAAGTAATTATAAGGTATAATTACTTCGGATTATCCTTCGACTTGGTATATTTCCATTAAGCGGTGGCTCTTTTGTTACGTGGATTTAAATAAACTACTCTTGCTCAGTAGAAATGTATTTCAATTATAAATAGTATACCCTTAATTGGTTGATAGACAATATCATAATTACTATTTATTTGCTCGTTGCTTGTATAATAAATATTATCACTTACAGTTGTTATTGTTGACGTGATCGGATGATTCACCATGCGGCAGTTGAACTTAAGAGCGATGTGTCTTCTCGGACAGTTAAACGTAAAAGAGAGAGAATTTTATGCAATCTTTCGTATCGTCAAATTTTGGTCTGTACCAAAGGGTGGTCAGAGGTAGGACGCGGGAGCGCTGTTGCCAGTTTGGATCAAATCCAAACACGATGCTTTAATTCTGCGCCCAGTTATTGTCTTTCTTCTCGGAAACTGTGACACAATTCTTGCAGTTTTCGAATCTTCATAAGGATTCTCTTCTAATTTCTTCAAAAGCGTACGATCTTCATGAGCGGTAGATATTTTTGGTCTTCTAGAACCTTTCTCTCTTTTGAGAGTTTCTTGTTCTCTCTATCCTTTATTAATATTAAAAACTGTTGTTCTGCTTACATTAAAATGGTTCGCTACGGCAGATAGTGACCAACCATCTTCTAATTTCGTTACAATTCTTGCTTTTAGTTCTTTGCTAGCATGTGGAGCCATTTTTTAAGATTGAACAGAATAAGTTACCTGACAAAGAAGATTTGGCAGTTACAGTGACAGTATGTAAATAATAAGTATTTATCCTTCAAAATACACTACTCAATTTTCTACAAAATACGCTTTAAGAGTCGTATCAGTTTTTTAGGAACCAGCTGTATAGTTTATTTCACGAAAAATGGTTGAGTGCTTAATGATTGCAATAAAACTCGACCGCAAGTACGCCAGCTTAGTCAACATTAGTTGAGCAGGTAAGTATTCAGGTAAAATTGAAGCTACTGTGGAGTGTCGTTATCTTGTTTGTATAATAAATTCCTGGTAATATAAAAACGATTAAAAAATCGTATAAAACTATAAAAACGATTAGAATACATTTTATTTTATAAAGTTGTAAACATTTTAACAGTGAGTTTTACTATCAATGGTTGATCTTTTAATGACCACAATAAATTTGTTGATCATTAAGTATTTCCTGGAATAATTATACAGGTTCCCTCTGTTGTGTAATTTGTAAAAGTATATAAAACCGATGGGAAATTTTTAAATATACATTTTGTTTCATTTAGTTGAAAGTGTTACAAGTGTTATCAGTGTTATACCTATTTATACCTATAAAACAGCATTATGTGGCGTCCGTGGAAAAACATTGATGGTGCTTCTTCCAGTGTTCCAGCAAAGAAAAAGCATTTATCTGCTGACGCTAGAGAAATCGTAAAAACAATATATAGTTCTTTACTTACAAGAGGACTTACTGCTAATACTGCTGCCAGTGAAATATCTGATTTAACGAAAATACCTCTAACCACAGTGAAAAGAATTACATCAAATCCCATTAAGTCAAGAAGGAAGCGTAAGGATGCCGGTTCTACCAAATATATTGACGAAAGTGATAAGGACTTAATAAGACGAAAAATTTACACAATGTACGAAGAGCAACGGATACCTACATTAGATGCTTTAAAACAACTGCTTACTAATGATGATACACAAATAAACTGTAACCGCATTAGTCTTTGGAGGATTTTGTCTAAAATGGGCTTCAGATATCGTACAATTGACAAAAGGCAAGTGCTTATGGAGTCCCATCGTTTACAAAAGTGGCGTACTGAATATATAACTTCCATAAGAAAGTACCGTACAGAAGATCGACCAATAATTTATCTGGACGAGACATGGTTTGACACTCATAAAACACCATCCAAAGGATGGTCCGATTCTTCCAACAGGTGTCAAACAAAAGCTCCATCAAACAAAGGGAAAAGAATAACAATTTTACATGCAGGATCAGAAAATGGTTGGGTCCCAAATGCCTTATGGCTTTCTGCAAAGAACATTAAAGACTCCTGCGTGGACTACCATAAGGATACAACGGCAGAGCTTTTTGAGCAATGCTTTAAGAATTGTCTTATACCTAACCTTCCTCAAAATAGTGTGATAGTAATGGACAATGCAAGTTACCACAGTCGTCAATTACATAAGTCTCCAAGTGCAAATAACACGAAAATTGAAATTTAAAACTACCTGTTAGAAAACGATATATATTTTGAAGAAAGTTATTTCAAAAATGAACTGTTAGAAGTGTTAAAATCATTTTCTATTAAAAAAGTATATGTTTGTGACGCATTGGCCGAGGACATGGGACATACAGTGTTACGGCATCCGCCCTACTATTGTTTATTTAATCCCATAGATCATATGTGGCACCAACTAAAGTCAAATGTTAGGTCACAAAATGTTTCTCCGACTTTAAGTGGTAGTGTAGTCGAATTAATAAGGAAACGTGTTAATGATATCTCCCCAGAAAGTTGGAAAAATTCAGTACGCCATGTAATGAACGTAGAAAATGCATATGTTACTTTGAATCACATAATTAAACCAATTGTTATTAATCTTGAAAAGGATAGCGACAGCGAAACAGAATTAGGTATTTAGGAATTGATAAATATATTTTGGTTATTTTGGGTTTTTTTTTGTAAATATTAACTTGTATATATTTTTCTATATTTTTTTTCAATTCATCTATTTTTTGTACATTATGTATTCGTTTGTATGTATATACTGTAAATAGAACTATTATTACTGTACATTTTTAACGATATCCGATTAGGAAGAGCAAAAACTTTTACACACGCCAGTTTTTTGCTGACAGTCCTAAGCCTGTAAAAAGTGTGAAGGAAAGTACCTTTCTGAATTTAGATCCATATACTACAATTATTCACGTAGAACAAAAAAACTACTTTCTTCATGTTAAAAATTGTTCAATTATCAAGTATATTCACTTGAACAACCTGAAAATACCATATGAAATAATTTAATAAATTTTTATTATCGTGTATTACACAGCTACCAATGAAATATATTAAATAACAAACTTTCTGAAGTGCGACCTTGTGTACTTCGGTAGTTTATTGAGAGACTCTTGTATACACAATAGGATCAACTCTGGTAACCATTAAGCACTCAACCATTTTTCGTGAAACAAACTATAGATAAGTATACCGTTGTGTACATTATATCGAAATTATCCGAATTTCTTCTTCCTATTTATATTTATCGCAGCATTACCTATTAGTAATGTATAACAACAAAAATAATACAATAAACTATTTCCAAAGCACCCGTTGACATTTAGGCAGAAAAAGCATTAGATAAAGTTATAAAAAGAGGCCCATAATCTCATTACACTAATTGATCGCCTTAAAGAGCACAGCTAATTAAAACAAACCCGAAGTTAACCCCTTTATAATTAACTAATTTAGAAAAGAGGTAATGAAGGAAGCGCATTTCCGGGTAGCGAGAGGGAGGAGGGATGGCGCACAACCTGGACTGAATAACGGGGGCGGTTACTACCTGCTCACCCCTGTATGGCGCATGTCGATTGCGAACAAAGATGAACCGACGGGGCGGAGTTTGCCCTTACACCCCGCTGCGAGGGAGAGACAATTACAAGCAGGGATGTTGGGCTTCCTGACGGATAATAATGTTATCTAACCACATAATCTGGGATCTTTTTGCTGTGGTCTGGTTCAAACCGGAGGATGGCTTTTGATAAGACTGGGTTATTGTTTAAAATTAAGGGTGAGAAGACTTGAAAATCAATTAGAGTGAAGAACTTTCTAAATAATATCCACATTAGTATCAGTAACAATAATTATATTATAAAAATATAACTTTTTTGGATGACTATTTCACTAGAATATTTTTAACTGATAAAACGTCATAGTAACGCCACGTTTACTACTGACCAAACTCCTTCCTGGACGTGATTTCTGAGCGGCAAAATTATGACAGATCTGTCACGAATGTGTTTGGTACTTCTATTGTTGTCAGTTTGACAAACGTCATTATGGCGTAATCAATTATGGACAGATACAATCACAGACCACTAATAACTATACTATAAGTCAAGTTGAGATGGCAGTGTACGGATATAGGATAACAGCGTTGCCAATTCTACTGCCATTGTAAGTTTTGCTACTTTTGTAAAATAAGCAGGGCCAAACTCACGGTAAACTAAGATATGTTTAGGTAAGCTAAAGTTGTTAATAGAAAATTCGTGAATGAAATAAATGGTAATAATTCCTAAAATGCTTTTATACATAATACCGCAGTTAATAGTGAAAAAAATATGAAAAATATTCTACAGGTTTTTTAATGTTCTAAACGGTAGATAAGGGATAACTGATGATAATTCCTTGAAGAATTACAGCCAATTTTGCTTTGTTTATTTTTTAAAGAAAGATGAAGTTTGGAAAAAATCATTTTTTTGCCTATTTTGTTCCTCGTGCATTTTAGGGAAAAATGTTTCAAATAAATGTTGCAGATCTTAAACAGTTTTTTAATTTTTTAGTTTGTTAAATTAAAATACATAAACAAATGACTGAGATAATTACAAAAAACCCCTAATTGAGGCCCCTAGAACACAAGGGTGTAAGTGCAGTTGCTTATCACTTAGCAACTGATATCTAACAACAGGCACGTACTTTTGGCTTCAAACTTTCTACATTAACAACAATAACACCATCAAAAATTACATGTCATTGAAAACATGCTGAAAACTGAAAAAGTGCTACCTAGGTTTTTAAATTTATATCGAACTTTGAACAAAGATTTTTCAAAACTTTGTTTTTGGCACTTACACCCCTTGTGTTCTAGGGGCCTCAATTGTGCACTAATTTATTAAATGTTCATAACTTTATTTTTTGCATAATGACGTCTAATATAACTACTTGAAATTATGTCGATTAATGAGTTATTTAAGTGTGCTACATTTCAACCAGATCAACTAAATATTTTATTACCTTTACTGAGAAAAGAATACCCCCGAAAAACAATTTTCAATCATCTTCATTTTCATAATCTAGTTCATCTTCAGAGTCATCGTTTAATGAAATTCTAATAGGTTCAATGTCATCTTGAATGTTGTCTACTGTCCAAAAATTATTCTCCAATTTTATAACATGGTTGACGTAATTGTTCCAATGTCCATTGTTCTGTACTTTATCATAACCTTCATAAATCAATGTTTTAACGTCGTTTTGTTTGAAACTTGAATTCTTAGAGGACACGTACCGTTTCACTTCACTCCACACCATTTCTATTGGGTTCAGTTCACAGTGATAAGGCGGAAGTCTTGAGATATGTACATCTACGCGGCATTGTTCGTCACTGTGATTCCTGTATTTTTCACCAATACAATCAATTTTGTATTTGTCATAAATATTTTTAAATACATTAGCAGTTTCCAGAAGTTCATTTTTTAAGTAATCTTCTTCAAAATAAATGTCCTTTTCATAGAGCCACTCCTTAATTTGACGTTTCACCCAATATTGTTTGGGAAAATTTAATTTCCTAGAGTGATAAGATGCATTGTCCAAGATAATGACATTCTTTTTATTTTTTGGGAGATTCGGTATTAACATCTCTTCAAACCATTTTTCAAATAGATCTCCGTCCATCTCTTCATGGTAATCTTCAGCACCTTTTTTGGCAAGAAAAGTGATGTCAGCACCTTCAACAAATCCGTCTTTGTTTCCTGCATGGACTAAAACAAATCTTGGTCCTTTTCCGGTCGGAGTTTTTAAACCTGTGGTAAGTCCATTTACGAAAGCCTGTCGGCTATTTTTTATTGTTGTATCTTGCCATACTTGCCCATTGGTTATTCCAGTATTAACCCATGATTCGTCCATATAAATGATATTAGCTCCTTCGTTCCTCAGTTTCTTTATTTCCCGGAGATAGTGACGCCTCCAAGCGACTATTTCTTGTTTTTCTATTAATATTGAATTTCTACCTTGTTTGCCATATATAAAACCCATGTCGTGCAATAGTCTTCTCAACGTACTCTTGGAAAAATTCGGAAGATGCTCCATTTGCTTAATTTTTTCTAGTACTACGTCAAGGGTTGGAGGAATATTGTCCATAAAAAAACCGTGCACTACTTGTCTTATTCTAGACCGAGTTGCTTCATCATATCTATTCTCACGACTATTCAAATAACCGGTTCTTTTTTTTCTTATAGGAGTTACGAGTGGACCATTTTTACTTTCACTTCTATATCGGAATATCGTTCGCTCAGAGACTCCAGTCATAGCAGAAACTTCCCGCACTATTGTTGATACACTTTTATCATTATTACTGTTTGATAAATAGTTAAAAACATTTAACACTATTTTTTTGCATTCACTATTTAACAAATTACCGTTTTTGAATTTTATTACACTCGCGGCCATTTTGACACTGACACGACACAAACGTCTGATATCAACTGAAAATTCTTTTAATGACTCTCAAGTATTTACCTGAATTTATAATTGCTGGCATTAGACAATAATTTTGAATTTATAAATAGGTATATTTTTTTAATTCTAAATTATTTTTTAATGTCTGTAACTGTAAATGCAGGTAGAGAAAGTGTGTCATTAAAAGGACATTAAGATCAAAAACGGATTATACAAATAATTATTTCATTTCCACGAATTGTAAACAATTTTGAACAGAAGATATAATTCCGAAAAGACCAGATTTCCGAAATATAACTTTCTATTTTTAAAATACCAACAGAAAAATTATATAATTAAAAAAATGTATTTTTCCGTTTCACATTCATAAATATTTCCGAAATTATAATTCTTTTATAGGAGCCGGCCCATAACGTACGATTGTAGGTACGATTAAAAACTGACAACAATGTAGTTATTTCTGGCATATTGAAAGTACAGGCCTATCTCTGGAACGCTGCCATCTGAATGTGAATTTATCTATAGTAACTGCAATTCCTCTATAGTTTTCAGGTTTCGATTTATCTCCCTTTTTATGGATGGTGCTCATATGTGATTCTTTCCATTCCTCAAGTATTTCATGTTTATCTATGCATTCCTGGAAAAGTTGTCGTAGCCGTTGAATTAGTATTTTGGGTCTATGTTTGATGAGTTCCGGAGCTACATTTCCTGGGCCAGATGATTTGCTATTCTTTAGATGTCTACATACGGTTTCGACTTCTCTCTCATTTATTCTGATTGGTGATCCCATCAGCCTGACGCCTTGTAGACCATAGTTCTCTATCTGTTTGAAGGGCTCTCTTGTCTCTGTTAGTCAATTTTTAAAATTATTCTTTCCAAATTTGCTGTGATATGGACTGGATAATATCTCTTTCTCTGTTGTGTCTTAAATTTTTAAACAGTTTCCAGCTTTCTAAACTTTGGCTTCCACTAATGTATGTATTTAGCATGGTGCACTTTTTTCCCAGGATATTTTTGATACAATTTTCCTTTCTGTGTTATTTCCTGCGAAATATCTTGATCCCACCAATATGGTTTTTGTTGTCCGATCTTTTCATATCGCCTAGTGCTTCTAGGGCAGCGGCGTGTATACATTCTTTGATGGTTTTGTATAACTGATTAACATTCCTTTTATTATCTTCCGTTTTAATTAGTTTTTGTTCCAGTCTACGTTTATATAGGTTTCTAACACTTTCTTGGTGTAAAATATTCAAATTGTAACGTAGTTCTTGTGCTTGCTCCTTTGTATATTTATCTTGCTGCATTTGCTCTTCTCTTTTATGTGAAAATGAAATATCTGAACGTAGGAGGTAATGGTCACTGCCGCAATTGGTTCCTCTACATGCTCTTACGTCTGTTGTTTTTAGTCGACTTTTTTGTTTGAGGATGACATGGTCTATAACTGATTTTAAGTTTCGGATTTCCTGAGTCCACGTATATTTATGAATGTTTCTACGTTAAAAATATCCATATATGATTCTGAGTTCATTCTGATCGCATATATCTATTAACCTTTCTCCGTTATTGTTCGTATAATCTTCTCCATATCTACCTTCTACTTCATCGTTGTTCTTTTTTCCTACTCTGCTGTTGAGGTCTCCCAAGATTATTATTTCTCTTGTGTTACCCACCTTTGTGATTTCTTCATTCAGTTGTTCGAAAAAGTTGTCTTTCACATTTACAATAGCATCGTCATTGATTGCATTTATTCCCAGAATAGTCAATCTATATTCTTTTATACATATATCTTTATATACATATTCTTTTGTGACTTCGATGTAGAAATGATCGTATTTACCTGGGTTTTCCGATCCTTTCCGTTTGGTTTCCGTAATGATAGCTATGTCTATCTTCATTTTGTTTAGTTCTTCTAAGATTTCTGGAGCATTCTTTGAGATCGTTGGACGTTCCATGTCGCAAAAATCATTTTCCTGTATCGTAGCATTTTTCGTCGACGTATATCAGTCCGGTTCCGAGGCTGCATTTTGGAGTTTTTAACCTTTACCATTTTTGACAGGTATCGAGTGGTTAACCCCCAACTTGGAGGACCAGGGTTTGAATTTGGAGCTTTCCTTTTCCTAGACGGTTTACTTTTACTGCAGCTTAAGAGTATCGTCTGTTCTACCTATTGATCCGCGGGTGGTAGGTATTTTATTTCCCACCTACCCGCCAGCTGATGCTGGTGATGGCTTTCCTCTATCCGCCACCTGGGGACGCGCTCTCTAGGAGTTACAGGCTCTCCCGAGAGTAATCGAAAATCTCATTACAACAAATGAAGCTGGACCTTCGAGTTCCCAAATGCTACAGGTCAATAATACACCAAATCATGCTTTGGTAGAAAAGAATGATCATACTACTATAGCTTATAGTAATTGTAGATTTCATATTGTTAACAAATAAATAAAGATTATGTTTTGTTGATATAGTGCATTAATTATCTCGTGAAATAGTGTTGTCGAATATTATTCGAAAGAAAATTATTAACTGGCAAAATTTTCTTCTGGTTTTATTCAAGTTTGTTCCCTTTTGGCAATTTTCGCTGATGAAATTTTGACAAAATCATTCGACTGACGTCTCATGATTTAACTGTCAAAATTTAATTTGCCAAAATTGCCAGACAATGAACTTTTATACCAGTCAAAAATATTGCCGGCAAAATGTTCCCTCTTATCACTTTATCTACGAAAAAAAAAAATGACTTGTACTGATGTCCTTTAAGGTTCTACTACTGAGCTTGATGATGAGTATATGTTTAACTCCAAAACTAGTCGCCACCTTTTTACATACACTAAATAATTAGTTTTAATTGTAAATACCTGTCTCTACTTTACTAACATTGTTAATAATGGGCTCATATCAACTGTTTCGTCATTTAATTTCACTATACGTTGTGATTTGTTTATCGTAATAGCATTTTGCAGTGGACTTTAATATTCAACCTGCGCCGCTGGCGTAATCGTTCTGAGGGCTGCATATTGAGCAATCCGCAATCGCCTCCACCGCTTTAAAGTGCAATATTAACTTTTTTACGTCAGATTTAATACGAACTTTTAAACCAGACGACGATATTAGCATGTCAAAAGAATCGGTGCCATATTAAAACTCTAACAAAAGACAAACTGTTGTTATAAACCTACGAGCGAGATCTTTGTAGCAATACAAAAATGTTCTAGGAAATTTGTTAGATTAGTAGATTGTTGTAGACTGTTTAATTAGGGATCCAATAAAATAAGACAAGCATTAGGTACTCTCTTATTATTAGAAGAAATAGGATTATATAGACAGAATCTTCGTCTTTATTCCAGGAATTAACACAGGACACAGACTATTTTGGCATTTCTTAGATTTAGCTGTTGTCAACGATTTTATGTTATTTAAAAACCGGTTCAATGAAGGTAAAACTTTAAATTTCAAAGAATTTAGATTAGCTGTAGCTACTGGATTAATTGGGGCTAATCCAGAACTGCCATAAAGAGAAAGAAAGAGTGCTGAAGCTATTCCGAATAGATATAAATCTATAGTTCCGTATGAAAAAAGACTGCACATATGCCAGTCCATGGCACGAGAACAGAACCCCATCGAACTAGATGTCATTGCTCGATATATCAAGTAGGTCTTTGTTTAACAGAAAAGTCAAATTGTTTTCTTAAATTCCATAAAAAGTAAAAGTAATTTTTTTAACACAAAATATAATTTGTCATCTTTATTTGCCTTAGTTATTCAAAACCAAAACGAAAATATTTAAAAATAATTAAATACGTCCGCAAAGGGTTAACAGATACCTATCTGTTATTATTGGAATTAAAAGCATCGACAACAAAACCCCGACAACCTCACTATGCGACGACAACGGTCTACAATATATCTGCTGTCAAATTCAAATCGTAAAATGAACCGTAATGAAGTTATAAATAAGCTAATATTCAATAGGTGGAGCCATTTTACAATATTTGACTTTAGCAAAATAACTTACCCCAACTTTCCACTTACCCTGCTGTACCTTATAGTTTTCGTAAATGTTATGGTCCTAATAAACATCCATGCACCGAATTAACATTTGACTAAAAAATCGGTTGCCTGTAAAGTCGGTTTTACGGGCGAAGATTTTACGTGACAACGTCTTTTTCTCGGTAGAATATTTATTGATATGAATATTATTAAATTGCACAATAGGAACAAGGAATTGAATGAAAATAAGAATTGCATTACCGATTTATTAGGTATTTTATATATTATTTATATTTTATATATTATATTTTTATATATTATTTTATATATTATTTATTTTATATTATTGATCTTATTATTTTCTACAAAATTTATTTGAACATTTTTTCGATATATCAATTAGTTGCGGAGATATCGATCATTGAAGTTATTGTTTGTTACCAGTATTTTATATATTTATTTTTTTCAGTTATAAAAAATTACTATTTCCAATTGTGTCTACCAAGTATGGTCACATGTATTTGCCTACATATTAAATAATAATAAGTACAGATAATGTTATGTGACGTTCACTTCTGATTATATATATTTTAATATTTTTAATTTTAAAGAATCAATTTGAAAATCAAAACACTTAAAATTTGTAAATGTAAATGGTAAAGTTGAAAATTAAAACATTTACTAAAATTGGAATTTGAAATTCTTGCTAAACACAGTTAAATTCTAACTCCGCGCGTGGTGATTGGTCGGTTTAGTTCGTTTGTTTGGTCGCCCTGTTTTGACAGGTTAGAAGTTATAATTTGTTATTTTAAATGTTTGACTAGCAATACGCGCTGTTTCTTCTCAATCGACTGAATTACGATTGATTGCAGAGTGATTTAAACTAATAATTTACTTAACACTATCAACATTTGTCAATAGTATGACATAACCTATAAACTCAGTTTCTCAACTTTTGTGTCAATCTAACAATTAATCAATCAATCATAGTTTACGATAATGAAATATTAGTGTACAATTATTTACCTTTATTGTTGTAGTTGTTGTAAATGACGAATCTAAGCACTCCACATTTTCACTACAGACACAGCTGACGATACTTTCAACGATTTTCAACTTTAGCGATTCAACGCGCCTAATTCTCTAGTGCCGCGCGCAGCGGACCGATCATGTTTGAGTGGGAGAGAGACGCAAGGCATTCGCCGGTCCGGCGGGCCTCTCTCTCGTTCGGCGACTCACTGTAACAGACGTGAGCGGGCGTTACACTTTTTCTTAAATGACTCCGAGCCACAACCTAATTTAAGACGTTGTCACGTCAAAATTAATTTGTTGTGTTTGTATGTTTGGGAATCATTGACTTCGACGTCAATGTCCATTCGCCATCTTACCTTTACTAAACTCTAAAGAAGCGTTCCTTCATCCTCCATCATATTTTGTACATAATCATCCAGCCTCAAAAGTCCACTGCTAAACATAGGCTCCTTTCAACCCCATCTATGTTGCGCCACTCTTTTCTTCTTAAATCGTCAGCCCACCGTGCAGGTGGTCGACCGACGCTTCTTTTGTTTCCTTTGGTTTCCATTCTAATAACCACTTTCTCCATCGCCCATCCATTTTGTACAGTATATGTTAGCCCTGTTGTAAATTAAAAGCAATAACAAATAAAATACGACTAATATTGTAATATTCAAAACAATAGTAGAATGAAGGCTTGCTAGTTTAATAGACAAGTCCAAGATGTTGTTTTAAATCTTAACCCGTTACCGCAGAGTGGGTCATATATGGCCCAATACTTAGTTTTATAACTAACCGTTGGAGATCGAATCTTATTTTAAAGTATTTATGCATAACATGTCCATATAGAGTACATATTTCGTATAACCGGTAATAACGCGCGATCTCAATGATGCAAAGCGAGCTTTTTTGAAAATTTACAAATGGCCGCGGTCTGACAGCCGTTCATAAGAATTGTGCAACTTGATACTCAATTATCGAAGTTTCTACTAAATATTTTTGTACAAAAAAAAACAACGATATCAAGGATAGACCTTCAACAAAGAATTTCTCTAAGTATTTTCACGTATTTCCTTATATTTTGGTATTGTTTGATCAAATATGTAAACACCAATAAAACAAAATACATGAAAATAGGTACGCAACCACAAACACTACGGCCACTTGTTATAGAAAATGACGTCATCGAAGCAGTTAACGAATTTGTATACCTGGGAACGCTCGTCAATACTGAAAATGACACTACCGCAGAGATAAACCGCAGAATTTGCACGGCTAATAGATGCTATTTTGGGCTTAATTTCCTTTTTAAATCTACAGTTATATCAAGAAATACAAAAGTAAAACTCTACAAAACAATAATACGCCCAGTCCTAACATATGGTTCATAAACCTGGACTTTAACAAAAAGCAATGAAAACATGTTAGGATGTTTCGAAAGAAAAATACTAAGGCGCATCTATGGAGCGGTAAATGAAAATGGTGTCTGGAGAAGACGATACAACTTCGAACTCTATAGGATATACCAGGAACCAGATATCGTAAAACACATAAAGATAGGACGTCTGAGGTGGGTAGGCCATGTAATGCGGATGGAGCAAACCGACCCAGCTAGAAAAAGCCTTGATAGACCTATTGGTCAAAGAAGAAGAGGAAGACCCAGAACAAAATTCCTAGATAACATCATGAAGACATGAGAAATATGGAAATACGTGCTTGGCGGATGGATAGGGACGACTGGAGAAAAATTCTTGGGGAGGCTAGGACCCACACAGGGTTGTAAAGCCAAAATGATGAAATTATTGATCAAATATGCTTGTGCCATATATGCCACAATATACACTGTCGTGCAAAACTTTCTTCTATTTATGGCACAATATGTGTTCTGAACTGGGTATTACTATTTTTTTTTATTTTAGATAATGGATCCAAAAAAGTTTTATGGTGCCACTCTTGTGGTAGTGGACATGCCAGATGGTAGTGAACACGAAGGGCTATCAGATGATGATATTTTCCCTATTATATTAGCCCTAGAGTGAGACTATGAAGATGATATAATAGATAATAATGAATCAGATATTATTATCCCAGAAACGGATTTAGAAATCAGTTCGGATAGCGAAGATGATATTTCTTTGGACGAATTACGACGTAATCTAATAAATAGAAATAAAAATCATCCAACTTGGAAAGAAGGAAATTTGGTAACATCACATGATGATATAAGATTTCTCGGTTCTACTGATCTGCCACCTGAGTTGCAACAAGCGGATTCCCCTTACGGATTTTTAAAGGACATTCGAAGCTCTAAAAGACATTGGCTTGGACGGCAGAGATATTAGAATAATTGCAAATTTATATTGGAATCAAACAAGATCAGTTTTAGTAGATGGTGTGGAATGACAGGCTCTTAATATTAAAAGAGGAGTACGGCAGGGATGCTTCTTGTCACCCCTGCTTTTCAACGTTTACTCCGAAAGAATTTTCAGAAAAGCACTTTCTGAAAAACAAGAAGGAATACTTGTGAACGGTGAAGTCATCAATAATTTGCGATATGCGGACGATACAGTACTCCTAGCTTCTAGTCAGGAAGATCTGCAAACACTACTTGATACTGTCGTTGAGAGTTGTAGGTTGTCTGGATACCAAAATACTCATAATAAGTAAACAACAGAATTTTCAATACCTTGAAAATTCTGTTGAAAATTATCCACGCCAGAATTCACACTAAACTGGGGTTGGATCTTAGTGACACACAATATGGGTTCCGCAATGGTATGGGTACCAGAGAGGCACTATTCTCCTTCAACGTGCTGACGCAGAGATGTTTGGATGTTAATCGTCCTCTTTACGTCTGTTTTATAGACTACAATAAAGCGTTTGATAAAGTAAAACATGACCGACTTATGGAAATTCTAAAAAATAAAAACCTAGATAAAAGAGATTTAAGGCTAATAACAAACCTTTACTACAATCAGCGAGCAATAGTACGAATTGAAAAAGAGACATCTGAAGAAATGGAAAGAAAGAGAGGAGTCAGGCAAGGCTACATACTATTACCTCTATTATTTAACTCTTATTCTGAAGAGGTAATTCGAGAAACTCTGGAAGATGAAACAGTCGGCATAAGAGTAAATGGAGTCTTAGTTAACAACATCAGATATGCAGATGATACAGTAATAATAGCCGATAGTTTACAAGACCTGGAAAGACTCATAAGTAAAATAGTAATGTGTAGTAGGGAGTACGGACTCTCGCTTAATATCAAAAAGACGAAGTTTATGAAAATTTGTAAAAACAACCATAATACTAACGAAATCTTGACAGTAGAAGGCCAACAGATCGAAAGAGTAAAAAAGTACACTTATCTAGGAACACTTATAACAGAAAATAATGACTACACTGCAGAAATCAAAGTCAGAATCGAAAAAGCACGTTCTAATTTTATAAAAATGAAAAAGGTCCTACGTTTCAAAGATTTAACATTAGCTCTCAAAGTACGTCTAACAAAATGTTACGTATACAGTGTACTATACTATGGAGTGGAATCATGGACGTTAAATCTAGACACAATGAGACGACTTAACGCCTTTGAAATGTGGACCTATAGAAGAATTATGAGGGTTTCCTGGGTAGATAGAGTTACGAATAATGAAGTACTGAAAAGAATAGGTAAAGAGAAGGAAGTTGAACTAACAATTAAAGAAAGAAAGCTACAGTATCTCGGACATCGGAAGAAGACGCATTTCATGGCTCAAGAACCTGAGAGAATGGTTTGGATGCAGCTCAAAACAACTTTTTAGAGCTACTGCCTCAAAAATTAAAATAGCTATGACGATTGCCAACCTCCGTAGCGGAGATGGTACCTGAAGAAGAAGAAAAAGTAAACAACAGCATATAAAACTGTCTATATATGTAAATAATACCAAACTTGAGCAAGTTGATAAAATCGTTTACCTTGGACAGCAATTAAATTATAACGCAGAAAGTCACGGCGAAATTAGATCAAGGATAAAGCAGGCTAGAGCGGCTTTTAGAAGAATGTCCAAGTGTAACAGAGATCTAAAATTATTGGCATTGAGGAGCCGTCTACTTCGCTGCTACGTGTTCTCGGTCCTTTATGGTGTCGAGTCCTGGATTGTGAATAAAATCAATCTAAATCGCCTTGGGGCTTTCGAAATGTGGTGCTATAGAAGAATTTTAAATAAAAAAATACAAAGGACTAACCAAGTAGGATTTTTTTTATTTTTACCGTAATATTGAAATCAAGTTTGTAATCATAGATTTTTTTTATAAAAGTAAAACATCATGCAGAAAGGGGTTAAGATTCGAAAATACTTTGAAACTCGTGTTTGACTAGAAGCACAAATAACTCTGGGAATTTAATTTGCATTGAAAAGGGTTATGGTTCTTATATTCATAGTATAGTATCAATTAAATTTAAGACATCATATAAAAAATTACACTTTTTGTTCATTGGCAACGAGTACATAATTTCTATTAAATTAAAAAAATTAATTGGTCAAACCTAAATATTAAAAGACAAGACCCTTTACTTCACAAACCCTAATTTCCTTCTACAACTTAATCTTCTCGACCCCGGAGCCACCCCCACCCGCTCCGCAAGCCGGGTCGCTCAAAAAACCCCAAAAGAGATAAATTGAAGGCAATATGAAGCCGCAGCAGGTCGCATTAGCCCTTTAAAATCACAGGGGGTGTGTGCTTCCGTTGGCCCCACCCCTCACTCTGCGGTCTCCCGCCGAACGGTGGGGGGTTGATGGAAGATGAGCCGGGAAACGAACTGCACCTTGGGCCTATCTGTCAGTTATATTATAGCACAGACTGTTTCTGAGGTGTCTTCATCTTCATTTGTGCTAATAGAGTTGGTATTTGTATTTAGTGGGCTAGTGACAGGTGCTGGGGCAGTTCGTTAAGACGGTTGTGACGGGATAGTGACAATAATTCTTCTACTTTGACGAGATTTTTTAATTTTACCAGGTAATTTATTAATCTATTATATGAATAACAGAAATTATTGATTTTATCTACAGTACTGTTCGTTGCAAATATTTCGGATTTAATCTTCTAGGTATAGTTGTATACATGGTCGGACTTATATATTGATATATTTTATCAAAATTACGGCAGTCCCATAAAGTAAAAGAAAAATAGATATAAGTAATACTTTTTTATATTAAAATATATATTTACCATAGTGAAAAAATACAAAAAAATAATTTTAAACTTTACTATCGTCTACATTTAAATCGGTATCACTATCATCGCTATCGTTTAAATCTATAACTACTCTATTTATAATGTTTTGGAACTGTAAGTATTTTTCTTTTAAGTTTTTTGACATGCTCTATACATTTTTCCAATTATCTGCTGTAATATTATTAGATTAGGTCTTAATTAAATCTACAACAGTCGAAAATGATTTAGAAAATTATTATTTTTCCTTACATTACTTTTTAATTGAGACCACAATAATTCTATTGGATTCAGTAAATAATAGTACTGGTCTAACAAAATTGGTTTCAGCTTCTTGCCTACAAAGTCTAAAGTGATTAACTTTAGCAAAAAATACAAACAAACTCTTCCACTCATTAAATTAAAAGAGCATCCACTACAAGTAGTTGAAAATCACAAATTTTTAGGGGTAATTTTCGACAAAAAATTAACATGGAAGAGACATATAGAAAAAACTAAAGCCAGTGCCTCAAAAAATATAAATCTCTTAAAATCACTAGCCAATCGACAATGGGGAGCCGAAGAAGAAGTCCTATCAAGTTTATACAGAGCCCTAATAAGATCTAAGTTAGACTACGGATCGATATTATATATGTCTGCCTCTAAAACTTATTTAAAATCACTAGATACAATTCAAAACACTTCATTAAGAATATGCCTTGGAGCCTTCATATCTAGCCCTACAGAAAGCATATATGTCGAATCGTGTGAACCCCCTCTAAATATTAGAAAACAACGTCTACTAAACTCCTATTTTGCTAAGGTTTCTGCAAACCCAAATAATATATCTTTCCAACTTATTAAAAATTTTCAATTAACAGGAGTACACAGTAGAGCTACTGCCAATTCATCACTACAGTTTCTATTGCCACTCTTAGAAAATATTGACCTAAATATTACCACCCCCATTATTCAGACCAACACTCCACCTTGGCTAAAATATTACTTGACTTTAACGTAAATTTGTGCAGATATAAGAAGATGGAAACTTTCACGATACTCATGAAACAAACTTTTAACGATATAATTAATAGAGGCAAGTTTGATAATATAATATTCACAGATACATCTAAAGATGAAGAAAGTGTCGGATGTGTTGTTACTTCCACAAATAACAGACTAGCAATGTATATACTACCCAAGATGACCAGTATATTTACAGCAGAACTCTACGCTATACTTAAAGCTCTAGAGGTTCCAATGCAGGGTACCAAAAACTTAGCAATCTGCACATATTCATTATCATCCATAAATTTGATTAGAAAAATCTACACATCAAATCCTTAATTAATGAGATCCACGAAAGATGTACAGCAGTTGCTAAATCAAACACTTCGGTTTCGATGATATGGAATCCTTCACATGTTGGTATTAAAGGAAATGAGAATGTTGACCACGCAGCAAATGAAGCACGTCGCTCTGACCTTACAGATGAAAAAGTCCAAATGTTTCAAGATATAATAATTGAAATTAAAAAGTTGTCTACCTCAATGTGACAAAATCAATGGAACAGGTGCACTACCCAACTAAAGTCCATCCAACCAAACATTTTAGGACCTAGAATTTTTACTACGGAAAGAAAATCGAAGACTATCATTAGAAGGTTCAGAATTGGGCACACGCGGCTAACCCACGGATATCTGATGGTTCCCGAAGAACCTCCAAACTGCCAATATTGCAACTCCCGTCTAAGTGTACACCATTATACTTGTGGAATGTAACCAGTACGCAGCAGCACGGATCAAACATGGTATCCACGGAAGTTTATGTGATATCTTAAATTCCAAAAACAATATGTCTAATGTGATAGAGTTCCTTAAAAACTGTAAATTATATCACCTGTTGCAATTATTGTTTCACCTATCTATATTTCAACTTTGTATTCATCCGCTAGTTTTTTATTTTCTTTTTTTTTTAGATATCAATGTAACTTAATTTATTGTTTTCTGTAATACAGTTCCTCGTGTCAATGGCCACAGCAGCCGAGACATGTAATTTGAAAAAAAAATGCTATTTTTAGGCCAGTTTTTGTGGCAATTGATTGAAGACTGGACAAATGAACTTTTTCTTCAGTGACATTGTTAGTCAAAAGAACCAGGTCATCGGCAAAAGCTGAGCAGTTAACTTTCATACCCTTTCTTTTGTGTCCAATTTGCATTCCAGAACTTGGAGGCAAGGTTGTTGCCCACTCTCTAATAATCTTCGCTAAGACATAGTTAAGCAGGTAAATGAAGTCATCCAAATTGTTATTGTAGGACGTGAATTTTGCTATCTATAATTGGTTTGCTGCATTTCATTAATGGTATGTGCGTTTGAATTTAAATTGTTCACACCTCTATAGAAGAGGAAGATAAGCAAATATACTGCAGAGTACAAACATCTGGCGAAAGACTGCCTATCGCATTCTTTTTCTATTCTAATTAAAACAGTTATTTTAATTCCTATTTTTATTTGCGCCCAATGTAAAAAAAGTATCATCATTATCCAGCCTTGATTTATCACGTCCACTGCTGGACATAGGCCTACCTTAAACTTCTCCATTCTTTACGATTTTGTGCTCTTTGTTGGCAATTTTTGGTGATACGCCTGATGTCGTCAGCCCAACGTGTAGGCGGTCTTCCTCTACTATATTTGTCTGCTCTTGGTCTCCAATTTGTAATTTTGCTCGCCCATGGTGAGTCGTTCATTCTCGCTACATGGCTTGCCCAGTTCCATCTTAGTTCCGGTATGCGTTTCACAACATTCGCAATACTCGTCCTTCTTCGCAGATCTTCGTTTCTTATTCGGTCCCGCTCTCTCGGGAACGGATTCCTGCCTGCTCTCTCGGTTGGTAGAAAGCTATATTTTGCTCGAATCTTGATCTCACTAACCTAGTCAAGAGCTTGTATATGTGGTTTAAGAGGCTAATAGTTTTCTAGGTTCATTCTATCTCCTTTGTTATGCAAATAAGGAGATAGATTAGATAGAATTAGATTTTATGCATTGTTTCATTCTTTGGGCACCTCTCTTTGCTGCAAACATAGATTAAACAGTTTCCTTAATTTATTTAATAGCCTACCTCCTCCATTTTCGATAGCTTCTATTACAATTCCATCCTCTTCTGGGTTTTAAATGTCGCCTTCGAAATAATTTTATTCATTTCTCTTAGAGTGTGACTGTCTGCATTGTTATTGCTTCTCATTTGTCTTCTTTGATCCAACAGCATTTCAGTGTATGGACTTATGAAGAAAGGTACCTATAAGAAAAAGGAATGAAAAGAAATACCAAAATTGAACAAAAATTAAAGGTGAAAAACTTGATCAAAAACATAAAGTCCCTTCACTTAGAATTAATTGGACCTATACTAAGACGGCTATGTATAGGTATGCTGAGAAGGATAACGAACTGGAGGTCACTATGCAATGAATGAAGAGCAATGAATAGCAAGGACTAGAAAGTCCCATACAAAGAAAGATGAAATGGAAAAGAGTCACGGCAGGAACAAAAACATACAGATAGTATAATCCACATCACCTCAGAATAGATTGTTCAAATCTCTCTGGGTTTAACCATAATCACCAGAAATTGCAAAACTTTGATGACGATGATGAAAAATGCATTTCTAAAAACCCTTTATTTAGTACTTTATGATTGTAACACGTAACTAATTAGATAACTATTTTAACACTCTTTTATTTTTGTTCCAGTTTTTCAATGATGTAATTGGATCCTTTACAACCAGATTACCGCACTTTAGGTCTTAGCATGTTACACCACTACAACTATTCGACGTCTTTAAGTCACTTTCTTAGTTATCACCAGCTCGAGGATCGTTCGAACGACAATGATCACCAAACACAGAACCTATGCGACGATCTTTCCCAAGACGAGGACGCCAGATGTAGGAGTAACTCTTCTGCCAGCAATAAGTCCTTTACGATAGCAGCCATTTTAGGACTTAAAAACGATAATAAACATTTAGGTAAGTTCGGATAGTTAACATTGTTTTTTTAAATAGTCAAAAGTGTTTTAAGACTTTTTTTAAAGATAAACTATTTAACCTAAGCAACTTTGACGAATCTGATATTTATATAAATTTAATTGTAACAATTTATACAAATAAAAAAGGGGAATAAATACACTATTATCCGTTCATAAATTGCTGAGAGCACGAAATGTGCCTCAAAATCATAAAACGGTCGTAAACCATAGGCGTTCCTGAGGTGTTTATTCATTAAATAATAATATAATATTTTTTAATACTGTTATATATATAATATTAATAATATTTTAATACTAATATATTTAGCAAAAAAACAATTAAAACTTTCACGGCTAATGTTATGTAATTATATTATATTAATAAAAATAAGAATTTAACCATTAACAATTTTGTAAATAAGAATACCTTATCTCTTTGGATATTTCAATACTAATCTTCGCGTTTAATCACTTTACTAGAAAACCTGGAATTCATATCCGAGGGTACTATTCGTTGCAAGATAATTAGGATGGAATTCCCCAGATTTTTAATAATATAATGGATATGCTTTGGCCACGTGCCTCGTTTGTTCAGTTTAAATTCGAAACTTAACTTAAAAGGGTGAAGTTATTACGAACGAAAACAATTTTTTTGTTTAGTACGTTTTTGATCGCATGTAATTTACGGCTCGTCGGTGTGTCCGCGTCTACGGCAGTAATTAGCGTCTCGAATATTTCTTTTGCGAATTATATGCAGTGCGTGAGTGATTTTTTATTCCATATACCTACGAACATATACGTACCTTTCGCTCGTGCTCGTTTTGTTGGATTGTTTGTGATAGCTTCATCATCCACATCATTAAGTTTTACACCGGTACTATTGCGTACAGTCAGTAAGTCTGTCTATTCACCAAGAGAGAAGACTATTGTCCTGAATGTTCACGATGCTCTGGTTTCTCAGAATCCCACAAACTGTTCGCAACATAGTCGAAAGTTGTGCCAACATGACTGGCGTAGGAGAGTCAACTATATATAGGTTCCTATCAGAAAGAAAAAAACACGGTATAGCTAACCCAAACACAAACGAACACTTAAAGAGAGAGAAAAAGCCTATTGAAATTGATGAATTTGCCAAAAATGGTATTCGAAGGAAAATTCATGGATTTTTTTTCAAAAAAGAAATACCAAACCTAAACAAAATTTTACAAGAAGTTAGAGACGACCCGGATTTGTCTCATATCGGACGAACTAAATTGTGGCAAGTTTTAAAAGAAATAAATTTTCGGTGGAAGAAATCAGACCGAAAATCACTTTTGATTGACCGGGAGGAGATAATATGTTGGAGAAGAAATTATCTAAGATCCATACGAAAATTCCGGGCTGAAGGAAGGCCCATCTTCTACCAGGATGAAACGTGGGTAAACTCAGGTCATACTCTAAAAAAAATTTGGTCAGATAAAAATATATTAAGCTCCAGGCAAGCCTTTATGGAAGGTTGGTCTACTGGTATCTCCCCACCTTCTGGTAAAGGCAGTAGATTAATAATTTCTCGCATTGGCAGTGAAAAAGGATTTGTTAAGCATGGTTTGTTGGAATTTCAGTCCAAAAGCACAAAAGACTATCACGAGAAGATGACAGCTGATGTTTTCGAAGAGTATTTTGAGCAGATGATTGAACACATACAACCAAATTGAATTATAGTATTAGATAATGCACCTTATCGTTCACGACTAGTAGAAAGACTTCCAACGACTGCGTGGAAGAAACAGGATATTCTTGACTGGCTGCGGAATAAGTATCTGCCTTACGAAGATGGAATGGTAAAAGCAGAACTTCTAAAAATTGCCCGGCAACACAAATCTAAGTTCAAGGTATACGTAGTTGACAAAATGGCGGAAAGGCGAAACATTACAGTCCTTAGACTTCCACCCTACCACTGCGAAATAAATCCAATTGAACCCATTTGAGCACAAATGAAAAGTTATGTGGCTAGAAAAAATACGTTATATAAAATACAAGCTGTACGTGAATTGTTATACGAGTCTTTACAACATGTGAAGAAGAACAAAAAATGTGAGATCTTGATAACATAATTGATGCGACCGTAGAGACACAACCGCTAATTATTAACCCTTAAGATGACTCGGATTCCGAAGTTGATCCTATTTATTTTGAATTTGAATAGTTTCCTAATCGTAATTATATAAGGTAAGTAATAATAGTTGTAATCGTAAGGTATTAAAGGGGAAAGGCGCAAAATGTCGCCTGTCAAAATGTTCAATGTTTTAAATGTATCCATTTTTTTTCAAATCCTGAGAAAACTAAACAGCATTTTTGAAAAATTTAAAGGCAGAATGAAATATTTTTTAGAATAAATAAAAAGTTTCTTTTGCATGCAATATTTTCAATTAAAAATTATACTATATTTTCTCTTTTATTTTCACCCCTGTTACATAACATATTAAAATAACCATTGTAGGAAGTTTTCAGGGACTTTCTGCCCTGAGTAATAATGTAATCTTCCATTCTGCGTTTAAATTTTTCAAAAATATTTATTAGTTTTCTACGGATTCGAAAATAATGGATACATTTAAAACACATTGGAAATTTTGCCAGGCGACATTTGGCGCCTTTTTCCTTAATTAAATAAATGTATCTTTTACAAATGGCAAAAAACTTTTTATTTTTGAATAAAGTTTTATTAAAAAATACAATTTACATAAGTACAATTTAAAAAATATATTTATTTAGTTCAAATAAATGTTTCAATCATATACTCTACGACACTGGTCGTTCATCTCTAACCATTCAAAATACCCCCGTAATAGGATTATAAGGTATTGTATTCCTTCAGATATAAGGTGGGTTAGTCGAAAACGTCTTAAACCGTCAGTTTTAGGTTGGTTTTTACTATTATATCGTATTACCTATCCTCTCTGTATTTCAGTTTTCTAATTAGGGTTAAACTTGTAGTGAGCTATCAACAAATTGTGAACCGACTGTAGAGAGATATAAATCAAAAGTTCTCCTAATCACTACAAATGCATCTTCAAATAAAAACTTTCGAAATCAGACACAGTTAAAAAATCAAGGTAGAAATCTAATAAAGAATCTTATGCGGCCATAACCAAACCGAAGACTGAAACGCGAAATCCACAATAACTGTTATAAGTTGTTTTAAACACTACGACAGACTGCTATGACTTAAAATCTACTACCAAAGTAAAAAAAAATAAAAATTTCAGGGCAAATTCAGATAGATATTTAGTAGTCTCCATAAAATCGATATCTAGCAACAAAAATATGATACCCTATTTGAATTTCAGGTAATCCTGTAGGTTCCGCTACGGATCTAAGTGTCGTGAACCTATCGACGGGAGGTGACCGAAGCAGTGGGCTTATTTCCAGTTGCACCAGGTTACAACTTCCGGTACACGTCACTGGAGTTCCCGGCACAGCCCCTCCTGGGGGGCACTTCGCACCCACGAATCCCTCGGCCGTGGGTCAGGGATGCCCCCCGGCTAGGCACAACAGTGAGTATGTCTGAGAGCTGTGGTTTGATGGTGAGATTTAGATGTAATTCTAATCAAATGATACTGTTCGAGGTCGATAAATTATTATTTAGTAAATATTTTTAGCATATACTGGGAGGTCCTTAAGTAATTGTACAAAAAGAAACAGTAGATTGTACACTTGCCAACTTGCCTTTATAAAACGTTGATATTAGGAAAGATACATTGTATTGAAATTTAAAATTTTATTTTTCGCTGATAACTTTTATGTTTTTGTACATTTATGCCTAAACATTTATAACTTAAGCCTGTTTAGTATGAGAAATTATACTTTGATGCATACTTTGATGTAGCTTATAGAGGACGCCACATATGTGACGTAAACTTGCACTTAACTTCTTTGCTCTTTAAGTTAGCTATTTGTGTCAAAAAATATTAAAGATACATTATTTAAACAAAAAAAAGATATACAGTATGCCATTTTAAAGTTGTGTGTATTGTATTTCATCCAAAAATTTCTATTATTAACTATTATAATTAAATATTAACTATTCACATCCAGATGTGTCAGTAAAGTGACCGTTTGCAATTCGGGGATTCCCTTGTTACATGATGTCCCTATTACATCATTGTGAGTTTCGCATTGAAAGGTATGACCTGTTATTGTTTTAAAATGATTTTTCTCTTAGCAACGCTTTGTTTTATAATAAGTTGTTAAAAATTTTGCCAAGATTCCAAGTTGCAGTATAATAAGCAGCATAGTTTTCGGATTGAAAGATTTCAAGTGAGTGTCAGTAAAGTTTTATTTTTCAATAGAAGAGGTTTTGGCCATCTCAATATCGTAAGTCAAATTTTTTTTATTTCTTATTTTAAGATTTTATTTGGCTCAATGGAGAAGAAAACATCAAATTTGGTTGGAAACGAAAATTGCAATTTTAGATCGCTTAGGAAAAGGAGAAGGATCTACGCCAATTGGAAAACATTTTAATTTAGGCGAATCAACTGTAAGAGCAATTAAGAAGAATGAAGTTACTGAATGAAGGGATGTAGTATTAGAAATAACAGAAAGAGCCATCGAAATTTTGATTAAGAAACTAATGTAAAGAAGAATTCCTATAAGTGGTTATTTAATGCAGGAAATTAGATGGGCTATTAATAAGTTTCGGCCATATAAGTATCCAGGGACAGATGGCATACATCCAATACTCTTGCATATGGGATTAAAGGTATTGATACCACACCTATGCAAGCTCCTCAAAGCCAGTTTAGCATGGGGGGTCGTACCGGAAATATGGCAAAAGGTTAAAGTCATATACTTGCCTAAGGTAGGTAAAGTATCAGACATAACACATTAGTCATATAGACCGATAAGCCTATCTTCTTTTCTATTAAAAACGCTGGAAAGGCTTCTTGATAGGTACATTAGAGACGAAGTGCTAAAAGATAATCCTCTAAGCAATCGTCAATATGCATACCAACCTGGTAAATCTACGGACTCTGCGTTGGATGATCTAAACAGGCTTATCTCAAAGTCAATGGAAGACAAAGAGATAGCAATGGCCGCTTTTTTAGATATAGAAGGGGCATTTAATAATGTTACCACCAGCTCTTTGATCGGAGCTATGAGTAGATAAGGCGCATCTGCGGTAATATGCAGTTGGATAAGGGCATTCCTGGAGAAAAGGACAGTAATGTCCACTTTGGGTAAAGCAACCATCAAAACAAAAGTAGGTGGAGGCTGTCCACAAGGAGGATATTTGTCCCCTCTACTTTGAGCAACCTTGGTAGATGATCTTCTCAGAAATCTGTCCACAGAAGGTGTTATTGTCTAGGATATGCTGACAATATAGCAATCGTTGTCAGGGGCAGGTTTGTTAAGGTAGTGCCTGAGAAAATGCAAGCAGCCCTAAATATAGTTGACGACTGGTGTAAACAAGAGAGACTGATAGTCAATACTCAGAAAACAGAAATAATCAACTTCCCAAAAAAACAGCACTACAAGGTCTAAAACCACCGGTGCTGGGAAAAACAGAGATTTCATTTGCCAAAGAAACAAAATACCTTGAGGTATATTTTGATCATAGGCTTACATGGAATACTCACATTCTGAAAACCACACAGAAAGCTACTATGTCCGTGGGCAGATGTAGAAGAATGTGCGATAAGAATTGAGGACCCCAAAATGACTCTTTGGTTATTAGACTCATGATAACCTATGGCTCGGAGACGTGGTGGACAAAGAAGCAGCAAGTGGGAGCAATAAGGCTGCTCGGTAATACACAAAGACAAGGACTGTTGCTTTTTGTTGGAGATATAAGTTTGAGATCAGTCTTATATCCTTACCATCGAGTCCTGATGTTTTTATGATATCGATTAGTTTCATATGTGGGACTATCAAATGCCTTCTCGAAATCAATGAAACATGCATACACGTCGCAGTTGATATCCCTGGCTCTCTGTATTAGAACTTTCAAACTAAAAAGTGCTTCCCTCGTTCCGAGTCCTCCTACGAATCCAAATTGAACTTCACTCAGGTGTTCTTCTAAATTGGTGTACATACGCGCGAGTTAAAGAAAGAATGCCATCTTTGGAATTTATCTTCAACGGTAGTCCAAATATGGCCTTCAATATCTACAACTATGCCTGTATTGCGTTGTTTTCTGGTATTCTGTACCTCTTTAATTTTTTTGTGCATAAGGAAATCGTCATTTCGTACATTTCTCCGTCAGCCATGCTTCTTTTGCTCCTTTTATCTCCTTTAGTCTTATGCAACTTTTTGTATTCGTTGTCATTTCTACTTCTTAATTTTCTTCGCTCTTCCATCATCTGCAATATTTTATCTGTCATCCATTATTGCTTCTTTTCTCTTTTTGATTTTAGATATTAATGCGCAATTATGGTAATAAATGTCTTCATTTCGTTCCACTGTTCTTCTATGCCTCTAATAGTGTCTTCGACTATTTTCGCAAAATTCTTATTAATCTTTGGTTTTACTTTTTCCTGCGTTTCACCTTTATTGGTCAATAGGTATAATTTATAATGGTGGGTAAAAAATGGAAAACAAACAATTTTTTCTTTATCAAATAATTTTTTTATTAGAGATATTTACACGTGCTCGAAATATTCTTAATTCCTGTTATTAAAGATTTTACATCTTAACAACGTAAAAACATTGGCGATAACGACTCAGTTCGTTGAAATATTCTATTACTTGTAAAATAATACCTACTTCCTCAAAAACAAACAACAAATAATCATAGGAAGATTTCTATTGTAGTTTGGTCACTTAATATATTTATTCAGCTACGTATAAAAGAAATACAAAAGGCAGTTTTGGCGTGTATTATCTTACAGAAGTCAACGAAGCTTATAGATTTAACCAACTTTCGTAATATAAGACAAGGTAACTTGATGAAGGGTTAAGGCAATAAAATAAGTTGTTAAATGAAGGGAAATACTTATTTTCACCACATCTAAAGCTTCAGTTAAAAAAACAATTACGCAGGACATAATTGATTTTTCAGGACATCAAAAATAGAGAATTTGATAGATCTCAAATTATTAAAAGAGGAAGTTAATAGAAAGAAAGTACCACTATCATACAGGGTGTTTCAAAACTGTCTGTCATAAATTAAATCACGCATTCCGGGGACAAAAATAAATAGATTGAATTCAACTTACCTTAGTACAAAAGTGTACACAAAAAAAGTTACCGCCCTTTGAAGTTAGAAAATAAAAATTGTTTTTTGCATTATCTCCTAAACTACTTGACATTTTGTAATAAAAATGGATACGTTACTCTCTTGTTCTGTAAGCATTTTTCATACAAAAGAAACAACAAAATCTAAGCGCACAGAAAAATTTTAAGGGGGTGTGCAGTCCTAAATCCCCCCAAACTTTTGAGTACGTTCAAATCAAATGAATTTTGTGGCATCATTAGTTTAATACATTATTTTTAAAACTTTTTTGCCTCTTATCACTTTTTCGGAAAACTAGTTTTTTCCTAGTTGGAAATAAAATTACAATTAGTTTCTACGGATACAATAATTACAAACAGGACATTCCAAACGGGTACATTTCAACCGCAAGTTGCTGGCAATAGTGGTCGTCCAATAATGGATACAATTGATGAAGACATTTTGGAGAGGGGGAAGAAGTCCCTGAAACAAGTACAAGGGTAATAGCTGCTCAACTAAATGTTTCTAGCGTAAGGATTTAAAGGCGTTTGAAGGATCACCTACTTAAACTTTATCACTTAACAACGGTTCAAGGGATTCAGAAAAGGGCTAGGTACAAGGGAGGCTCTGTTTGCAATGAACGTTCTCTCACAGAGATGCTTAGACATGAACCAAGAAATTTACACCTGCTTTATTGATTTCGAAAAGGCCTTTGACAAAGTACAACATGAACCACTAAGACAAATTCTAATAAAGAAAAATATAGACAGCCGAGATATTCGAATTATATGCAACCTATATTGGAATCAAACAGCAAATGTGAAGGTTGAGGGTAGGCTAACAGAAGAAATTCAAATCCGTCGAGGAGTCCGGCAGGGATGCATCTTGTCGCCACTTTTATTTAATCTGTATAGTGAAGCTATCTGTGAACAAGCACTCGAGGAAGAAGATCTTGGTCTGATAATAAATGGTGAGACGATCAACAATATAAGGTATGCTGACGATACGGTTCTCCTAACGGGAACGCTAGTAGAACTACAACATCTCGTTCAAAGTCTCAATATATACTGTAACAGTTACGGCTTGAAAATTAATTTGAAAAAAACTAAATTTATGGTAATCACGAAATCAAAGAACATCATAGCTAATCTTGTAATAGACAATACAACGATTGAGCGTGTGTCCTGTTATAAATATCTAGGTGCTTGGATCACAGACGATACTGATCAAACAAAAGAGATTAGATGTAGAATAGAAATCGCTAGATCAGTCTTTAATAGAATGCGCAAACTCTTTTGCAATCGTGATATCAACATAAAGTTACGAATACGAATGCTGCGGTGTTATGTCTTTTCTACCCTGTTGTATGGAGTAGAGGCTTGGACACTAAAACAGTTGACCACAAAAAACATCGAAGCTTTCGAGATGTGGTGCTATAGGCGCATTCTCAGAATATCATGGATGGACCGCGTCACTAACACGCAAGTACTCCAAACTTTAGACAAAAGATGCGAAATTCTAAATGAGATAAAAACTAGAAAGATGGAATACTTGGGGCACATTGTGAGAGGTGAAAAGTACGAACTTTTAAGAAATATCATGCAGGGCAAAATTAAGGGCAAAAGAAGTGTGGGAAGAAGAAAAATATCGTGGCTTCGTAATCTACGTGAATGGTTCGAGTGTAGTTCGATTGAACTTTTTAGGCGCGCTGCTAACAAAGTCGCAGTGGCCATGATGATTTCCAATCTCCGCTAGGAGTGGCACGAGAAGAAGAAGAAGAACGGTTCAAGAGTTATTGGTTAAAGATTATTCTAAAAGGATTGGATTTTGCGATTGGTTGTTAATGGAAAATACTCGAAATGTTAATTTTATTAGAAATATTTTGTTTACCGACGAGGCTACCTTCAGTAGAAATGGAATAACAAACCATCATAACGAGCACATTTGGGCCGACGAAAATCCTAACGCCAAAAAACCGACTAATCACCAAAGGACTTTCGAAGTTCGACAATCTAACAATCTAATAGGCCCAGTATTTCTTCCCAACAATTTAAATGGTGATAATTATTTGCAGTTCTTGGCAAACGATTTACAAGAGTATTTAGAAGTGAATATTGCAATAAGGCAAAACATGTGGTTTCTACAAGATGGCGCTCCACCGCATTACAGTAATGAAGTCCGGGAATACCTTTGCAGGCAGTATCCTGGTCGGTAGATTGGAAGGGGTCGTGACGCACTTCTTGGCCACCCAGAAGTCCAGGTCTTAACCCCATGGACTTTTGCTTTTGGGGATCTATGAAAGAGAAAGTGTATTCTGTAACAATAGAGGACGAAAACAATTGAGGGTTAGATTAATTGAAGCTGCAAATTAATTTCGTCAGAAAAATATGATTTTTCAGCGCATTTGGTTTTCTTTATTAAAACGATACCGAATGTGTATTGAAGAAAATGAGGGTCATTTTGAACATTTATTGTAATATCATATTTATAGAGGTTATAAACATTTTTTTACTTGTTCATTCATTTAAGCCATTTATTTAGTTGCACGTAATTTTTTAAAGGTTAATGAAAAAAGCATGACATCATTTATGACATATCTTTTTGAAACACCCTGTATAATACTTATACTTGCTTTGTCGACTAAAGAAAAACGTTTAATAGAGTACAATTTAATATACTTATACGATTTGAGACAATTCGCTCTGATAAAGACAATAATACCTCGATAGATACCGGAGTGAGACCAGGATCCATGTTGTCTCCGTTGTTAAGTAACACTTTAAACAAATATTCGCACATGCGCTGGAAGAACAAGAGAAAGAAAACTTTTCATGTTCTTTCTGGAAATTTGTTACTATATTCTATTTAAAAAATAAAAGATGGAGGAGGAGCACCATCTCAAATTTCATTTTTTGCCTTTAGTTCTACCTTTATAACGTGTTTACAATATCGCTTTTGTACCATTTTTTAAATATCTTTATACCACAAATTATTTTATTATAGCTGTGTTGTTTTGTTCTGCATGTAATGTGCAAATAGTTTTGTAAATATCATATTAATAGCAATGTTCTGATTTCTTAACGGCAATTAGATGCAGAATTAATAGGTAATAGGTAATAAAGGTCTTGTAACTTCAGTTGTTGTGTTAAAAACAAAATTAATTCATTGCGCAGAAAATGCTCGTGTCATTTGGTTTGATGTAAAGACAAAAAAGGTGGTGTTTCAAAAGAAATCTCCAAGAATTGTCACAGTTGTCAAATCATGGACGTATGCATATGTATACTATGTTCACCAATAGTGGGTCTGTAGGTTGTCTCTTGCCCAACTTTAGCATTAAGATCGCCAATAATAATTTTTATGTCATTGTTCTGGCATTTCCTATAAGTGCCTTCCACTATAGAGGCATCACTCTACTCAATATGGCATATAAAGTGTTGTCCAACGTATTGTACAAAAGACTCTTCCCCTACGCCGAACAAATTATAGTGGGAGGATATCAGTGCGGTTTCCGTCCTAATAAATCAACAACGAACCAGATATTTACAGTAAGGCAGATCCTTGAAAAAACCCTAGAGTTCGGCCTCGACACCCACCACATATTTGTTGACTTCAAAGCCGCATACGACTCCGTTAATAGAAATAAACTTCTACTTGCTATGGTAGAATTTCGCATTCCGTTTGATCTTGTCCGGTTAACTGAACTTACACTCACAGGTGCAGAGAGCATGGTAAAAATCCAAAACGATCTTTCAAGACCCTTTCATTGCAAAAATTGACTAAGACAGGGTGATGGACTATCGTATCTCTTATTTAACCTGGCATTAGAAAAAATAATTCGAGAGTCGCAGATTACTACGAATGATACTATCTTTAACAAATCAGTACAAATTGTCGGATACGCAGATGACATAGACATCATAAGCAGGTCCACAGAATCTCTGACTGAAGCATTTCGGTCGTTAACAGCATCTGCACACAGAATGGGACTAAATATAAATGTTCAAAAGACCAAATATATGTGTTGCACTAGGTCAAGCAACCCGATACCTACACGAATAATAATTGATGACCTAGAACTGGAAGGTATTGACACCTTCGTATACTTAGGGTCGCTGCTAACCAAAGATAACAACGTCAGTGAAGAAATCAAAAGAAGAATAGTGCTCGCCAATAAGTTTTACTATGGCTTAAGAAGACAGATGGCCTCAAAAATGCCTAGAAAAATTAAACTGACTGTATACAAAACACTAATAAGACCAGTGCTAACATATGGTTCAGAAACTTGGACACTAACACAGAATGACCAAGAATTGCTTAAACGTTTTGTGCGAAAAACACTAAGACGAATATATGGAGGCATAAAAGAACAAGGTTTGTGGCGCAGGTGTTACAATTTTGAGTTGTATAGAAGATTTGGAGAACCTGACGTTGTAAAATTCATTAAGGTAGCACGCCTCAGATGGATAGGTCATGTAATCAGACGAGAGAAAGATACCATAGTCAGAGAAGTTTTTGACCGAAGAGGGCCGATCGGACAACGAAGAAGAGGAAGACCGAGACTTAGGTACCAAGACAACCTAGAAAATGATTTGAAATTTATCGGAATTAGAGCATGGAGAAGAGTTGACAGAGACAGGGGAAAATGGAGGATTGTTCTGAAGAAGGCTTTGGCTCATAAAGGGCTGTAACGCCACTGATGATGATGATGATTGAATTTCATAACGTCACGAAATGTTTACCAACGATAGAGGCCAGAAGAAAGAGACTTGCCAAATTCCATTCCATTAAAACAACGTAAAATATGAAGTTTCTTTATTAGATGTGAAAAAAAAACTTTAAAAGTTAGTTGAAATTGACATTGACCTTCTTAAATAGTATTAAAAAAAAACAACTCCCTTTTGGGAGTTATAAGAGGATTTTTAAATCTTCTCTCTAGAAAGCTCCCCGATGTTACATCTTTTACTGAAACATCTATAAAAAAATAACCCCTTTTCGATTTTTCCAACGTTTTAATTTTGTTTCAGTTCGTAACCCGCTCAAGCACATGTCGCAGGGGGTGATGCCGAGCAAAAAGAGCTGTAAGAGTAAACGAGTGAGGACGATTTTCACTCCCGAACAGCTGGAACGTCTCGAGGCGGAGTTCGAGAGACAGCAATATATGGTCGGACCCGAAAGACTCTATTTGGCACATACGCTCCAGCTCACAGAAGCCCAAGTAAGTTTTTAAATTATGGACATGTACACTCAACTTTTACTATATTATTATATTTTCTGTTTCGTTGGAGACATGTATAGGTCCAAAAATTTTCAGTTTTTGGTTATGAATAAATATTGGATTATAAATACGACAGAAAGGTCAAAATAAACGGTTTATGGGCACAAAATTTTGCAAAAACAAACAAAATAATTATGAAATAATCTGAATAAAATTCATTAGCACATTAACATCAACAATTGAAATTTCTATAAAAATGCTTTAAGGCCATAGGCGCAAAATGTCGCCTGTCAAAATGTTCAATGCGTTTTAAATGTATTCATTTTTTTCGAATCCTGAGAAAACTAATAAGTTTTTTTGAAAAATTTAAACGCAGAATGAAAGATTGCATTATTACCGAGGGCCGAAAGTCTCTTAGAATAACCAAAAGTTTCTTTTGAATGAAATATTTAAAATTAAAAGTCACACTAAATTTTCTCTTTTTTTTTTCACCCCTGTAACTTATTAAAATAAACCTTATAGAGGTTTTCAGGGACTTTCGGCCCTCGGTGATAATGTAATCTTTCATTATGTGTTTAAATTTTTCAAATATATTGATTAGATATGTGACTAATCATTGTGCAAAGTGACATTTTGCGCCTATGCCCTTAATTTGTTACCATTGCTGCAAAATAGTAAGAAATAGAAAAAAGAGGGAGAAACATGCCTTTTCTTATTCAATGTTTTTCAAACACTTAGATTGTACTTAGAATTTTCATAATTCGTCAAGAAAATCTTTATACTTATTATAATAAAACATCCCACCAAATTAGTGTAACTATTACAAACAAGTGTGATGTGCCATTGCTAATTATAGAAATAAAACTTATTGATTATAAATATATGCTTTGATTTATCCCTAAGGGCAACTATCCCCATAGGTACCCATAACTAGAATTTTTTTATTTGAAATATTTTTTTAATATAAACACACTACACTTAATTATTCTGAATGAATCCTAAACCATAGATACAAGAATTACTATATCAAAAACTAATTTCAAATATCAACTGTTTCAGTATCACACTTTTACCCTAGGTATTGACGCAAAAAGCGATTAATAATTTTATCTTCCATAATATAAAAACTATCACAAACGTCCCATAAAATATTATATTTAACTCTACAACACATTTTGTTCCTAGAAACTCGTTTATATGGTAACTACCTGATTTCCTTCAACAAAATTAATCCCAATATTGACAGGTAGTATAAAAATCTACATTTCAACCTGTTCCATTTAAAATCCAGTCATTACAATGCAAAAATAGTCCAATCACAACCTGTTTCTTTACACGAGCTAGGTAAAACAACACCCAAATTACCCAAATAAATATACGAGACCCGGTTTTTTTAATCGTTCTATTGAAACTAGTTTTTATTTCTAGAGTTTTGATTCGAGAGCCGGTATGTGTGGGTTGGATTGTTTGTTCTAGTAAAACCAATAATAACGAAGGCGAAGGCATGGTAAAATAACTGACTTTACGGTTTTTTGAAGGTGTGTGAGTAAGGTTACAATATTATTGGACATAACTATAAACCAATAAAGAAAAAGAACGCACTTTTAAGATGTTTTAGTTAATTACTTTACAAAACATGTCATTTTTTATTACTTTATTGGAATTTAAAATCTACAATACATGTATAGAATATTTTAAAAAAGATCTGAAAATTTCTAAATGCTAGTTCATCTGATACAGACCAAGGAAAAAATGGATAGATATACAGGGTGAGTCATGAGGAACTTTACATACTTCTACCATATGTAGAGTCCCTCAGGGAGCATATCATGTGGCTACTAAAAAATGTCAACTCCTCTTCTTTATTAATTAACAGGGTGATTTGTGTAATTGACCATTTATTTCATTTTACTGTAGTGTTTATACGGCTCATTTGATTTTTTTAATTTTTGCATGATACAGTACACTACTATCAAGCATTCGACTGGTATTAGCTAAACTAAAAAATTCCAGGACTGGCTTTGGAAAAATTAATTTAGGGATTCGTATTAAATATTACACCCTGTATATATTTTTTTTAAAATGCAATAAGTGATTTTCAAACTACATAAATAGCCAATGAAAACGACATATGCGACAATGTTGTCGCACTTTTATTAAATTTTTAGTGAACGATCAAATCTTACCAAAAATAGAACAACCATAATGAAGTATCAAATTATAAGGTAATTAATTTAAACAAATGTTATAAATTTAAAACATTTTAATTGAAATGATAAACTGAGTCACTGCACAACAAAAAACAGTAACTACTAACAATAACGAAGAACAATTTAAAAAAACTAAAAATATGTACATAGTTATGATAAACCCATAAATTAGAACTGGAAAAGATACAATAATGGTAACAAAATAAAAATAATTCAAAATAGATTTTCGAAATGGAACCCTGCAGCCTGTACACATTTTTGTTGCCGAATTGTTAATTGACGTATTGAATTACGGATACTCTGGGGATCGTTTCTAATAGTATTACAACAATGTATAATTCTATCAATTAATTGTTGTCGGTTATTAATATTTACTGCGTAAACTAGTTGCTTCAATCGTCCCCAAATATGGTAATCAACGGGATTGAAATCAGGGGATCTTGAAGGCCACGAAATAGGACCTGCACGTCCTATCCAACTGTTGCCATAAACATTATTGAGATGTTGTCTCACTGCCAGTAAAAAGTGTGGGGGTGCCCCATCATGCTGAAAATACATCCCTCGGATAGCAACGTTCGCGTTGGCAAGCAAATTCGGCAAAATATTTTGTAGAAAGTTCAAATAGACCTGCCCTGTTAAAGGATTATCAAAAAAGTGAGGACCTACTAATTGGTTATTTATGACACCAATCCACACGTTAACCGAAAACCTTGACTGAGAACGACGTTCTCGAATAGCATGGGGATTTTCTTCTGCCCACACATGTGAATTTCGTGAATTATTTATCCCGTCTCTGGTAAATTGGGCTTCATCTGTAAATAGTGTCCTGTATAGCGTTGGTCGATTATTGTTATTCCATCTACAAAATTCCAACCTATCGATCTCATCTCCAGCATGTAGTCGCTGAACCATTTGAATGTGATATGGGTATAGATTATTTTTTTTGTAAGACTCTACTTACTTTTGATTGAGTAACATTGAGTTCTCGACTTACTTGTCTAGTGCTTATTGTAGGGTTTATAGTAACGGCGTCCATAATGTCATCTTCCTGCGCTTCATCTACATGTCGCTCTGTTGTTCCACTAGGAAAAGTGCCATTTTCTCGCAAATAATTAAAAACTGACCCAAATGTTGGATGACTGGGAGTTCGACGATTAGGAAATCTCCTGCGATATTCTCTACTAGCAGCCCTACCATTCCCATTACAGAATCCATAAACAAATATTATGTCTGCATATTCTGTGGTCGAAAACTGATGTGGCATTTTGAACGAAAGTAACAAAAGTTCTACCAAAACTAACACAATGTACTTAACGTAGATATGACAGAAGAAATATGTATTCTTGTACACATAAATAACAATTGATAATGACAATAATGACAATGGGTATAAAATATCAAGAAACGTCAAACGGTCAACGCCAACCTTCATTTTAAACTTTTTTAGATTTATTTTTATTTAGTACAGTTGATGCAATGTATTATTATTTGACATAAAATTTTAATCATTTACAATCAACAAAAACTAACACATACAAGAGGTTTGACTTTTTAATCAATTTAATTTAGGTATTATTTATCGAAAATAATGCCCCAATCTATGAGTAAAAATTTAAAATTGAAAAACAATTGATTCTATCGTAGAGATAATACAAAGTGACAGTAAAGATGTTAATTTTCTACGTATTAGATTATGTTGTAGGAACTCATTTTAATTAAAATGTTTGAAATTTATAACATTTGTTTAAATTAATACCTTATAATTTGATACTTCATTATGGTTGTTCTATTTTTGGTAAGATTTGATTGTTCACTAAAAATTTAATAAAAGTGCGACAACATTGTCGCATATGTCGTTTTCATTGGCTATTTATGTAGTTTGAAAATCACTTATTGCATTTTAAAAAAAAATTATACAGGGTGTAATATTTAATACGAATCCCTAAATTAATTTTTCCAAAGCCAGTCCTGGAATTTTTTAGTTTAGCTAATACCAGTCGAATGCTTGATAGTAGTGTACTGTATCATGCAAAAATTAAAAAAATCAAATGAGCCGTATAAACACTAGAGTAAAATGAAATAAATGGTCAATTACACAAATCACCCTGTTAATTAATAAAGAAGAGGAGTTGACATTTTTTAGTGGCCACATGATATGCCCCCTGAGGGACTCTACATATGGTAGAAGTATGTAAAGTTCCTCATAACTCACCCTGTATATTGTTAGTCTTTCTCTAATTATACCAGTCATTGCTTCATGTTACATTCAGTAAATTAATTGCTCGTTAGTTTTTGCATATTCTATGGTCTCCTTGTTTTGGGATTGTCACCATAATTCCCTTCTTTCATTCTTCAGGCATTATTTCTTTGCTTCATATAATTTTGTATTAGTTCATAAATCTGTTTGTATAGTGTCTCCCCACCGTATTTTATAAGTTCTGTACATATTCTGTCTTCCCCGCTGTTTAATATAGAATACGCCTTTAAAATTAAGAGGGGTCGCCTGACCAACTTTGCATAATGCAAGTAGAATTACCCTGAGGTCACTTTTAATATAAACTTTTTTATGCTGGTCCTGTATTTTAATCTTTTCCTGAGATATAGCCGACCACCCGGTATAATTTTTAAATAAAAATTTGTATCGGTTAGCAAAGTTATTATTTCTTGCGTGAATTTGGAAACTCACAATAATGTTGTCTCAAATTTCTCAGTAGCAATTGTAATCCGTCGCCCCCTAATACCCTTTATTTAAATCCCTAAACAATCACTCAAACAATCAGAACTAAGTCCCACCCTTCTCCTTTACAAACCGCTAACAGTCTCATTAACAAACATGTCTTGACTTACAGGTGAAAGTGTGGTTCCAAAACCGCCGGATTAAGTGGCGTAAGCATCATCTCGAATTAACTCATCAACGTCTTGCGGTTTTGAAACAACAGCAACTCCTTTTGGACGACACGCAGCCCGACGTTCAAGACACCAACAGTTCCGGCACAGACACGTGAGACACGAATTTTTTGTTGGTCTCTTTTGTATATTGTTGCTCAGAATGTTGTTAGGGAATTCGGTTATGGTTTGTTTTATGTACATTATGATATGTCGAGTATGTAGACTATGAAAAATAAATTATCTGGATCTGTGGTGTAGACACTTTCACAAAATGGTTTTATTTTTTGTTTTAATCTCTTCGAACTATTATAAGAAATGATAATTTCGCTATGTGCGGAATTCAAATGATAGAAATTTTTTTTTTAACAATTTGTGAAAATAATTGCTTATATATTTTACTAACTGTTTCTTGAAAAGGCTGTTTTGGAAATGTGTCATGAAATAATCGAGCAAAATCCATTTGTGTTCGTGTGTTGTCTTCATATCCAATCATCTTTAGAATTATAGTCCTTTTCCATCATATTGATAGCACATTATATATGCAAATCCTCAAGAGGTCAAAAAACCATAGGCGTCACCCTATACTTGTTTTGAAATAAATAAAAAAAATTAATATTTTAAGATGCCGTCAACAATTCATTATCTTTTAAAAAATTTTTTGTAAAATAAGTGTCCACTAATCTTACTATACCTTTTTTGTGCGTAAAAAATGTCGGTATATATGCCACACGATTATTGTTAATTATACATGGGTGATTAACGAGAGAATTCAATGTTTCACGAAATAAATTAATGTAAACAGTAATTTAAAGGTGATTATTGTTTTCTATACAAGTTATCGTCTGACACAAAAAGAATACCTTCTTTGAACGATTACCTGGAATTACTGATAAGGCTTCACTAATGACAGTTTAAGTAGTTTTTATGCCACATTACAGCTTATGCCAATAATATAAATTAGAAATTGTTTGCATCTTCCATTTAGTTTGTAGATGTACATTGTTCATGTCTTACCTACCTACGTTTTTGGTGTTGATATTTTGTTATTTGTATTTAAAAATGACGTCGACAACAGGTTTTATCCCGGTTAAGTGTAGTTTTAAAGGTGCCTTCAGTCTAAGAGAGAAAAATATAATATTAAATGTACACGATGCACTTGTACATCAACGCCCTTTAAGTAATGTTCGTGAAATCGTTAACATGTGTTCAAATATGACAGGGGTTGGAGAAGCAACAATTTATAGATTTCTAAAAGAAAAAAAAGGAGGAACTGTTTCATCTCCCAAGAAGAGTGGAGGGAGTCAACCCTTGGAAATTGAAGAAATACATAAAAACATGATAAGACGCAGCGTCCACTCATTTTTTTTAACAAAGAATTTCCAACATTGGACAAAATCCAAACATTAATTATAGAAAACGAAGAGTTACCAATCAAAAGCAACAAGAAATTATGGGGACTATTGAGAGAGATGGGATTTCGTTGGCAAAAGAATAGAAGAAAATCCGTTTTAATTGAAAAAGATCACTTTGTATGTTGGAGACGAGATTATCTAAGAACTATTAAAAAGTACCGAGAGAAGGGAAAACAATTTTTTATTTGGACGAGACTTGGCTAAATGAAGGTCATACTGTACCATATCTATGGGTTGATACAAATGTGAAAAGTTCCCGTCAGGCATTCATCGAAGGTGTATCTATTGGAATAAACAATATTCCCTTTGGAAAAGGACGCAGACTCATAATAACCCATATTGGAAACGAATACGGTTTTGTCAATGGTGGATTATTAAGTTTTGCCTCAAAATCAACCAAAGATTACCACGAGGAAATGACTGCTGACGTTTTTGAAGAATATTTTGAGCAAATGTTGGATTTAATTCCAAAAAATTCTGTCATAGTCATGGATAATGTTAGTTACCATTCAAGACTAGCAGAAAAATTGCCAACAACGGCATGGAAAAAAGGAGAGATAATCGAATGGTTGGATAAACATGCAATTGAGTACAAGGATAATTCGACAAAAAAGGAATTATTACCTATTGTACAACATAAAGCAGCTTATAAAAAATATATAATTGATGAAATGGCATTAAACCGTTTTGTAATTATTTTACGTTTACCCCCATACCACTGTGATCTGAATCCGATAGAAAATATATGGTCTCAAGTAAAGGGTGAAGTCGGACGCAACAACAAAACTTTTAAATTAGAAGACTTACAACAATTATTAGAACATTCCTTATCAAAAGTAACTCCAGAAAATTGGAAAAATGCTGTTAGTCATGCTCACAAGGAAGAAAATAAAATGTGGAATTTGGATAATATGACTGATGCAATGCTGGAACCGGTAATAATTAACATTGGAGTTTAAGATTCCTTAGATTCTGAAGAAAGCAGTGAATCTGAAATGGAATTTGATTAAAATATTATTCATCTTTTTACAATTCGGCCCCTGTTACGGCCACAAATTATTTTATATATAACCAATAAAATAAACATCTTACATTTCTTGCAAATTCATTAGTACCTGTTAATCTCCATCACTCCAACACTGGCAACTTTATTTAGGGATTAGTAACCCTCAAAACTATTGTATTCTATTCTGCTTCAACCTTTATACCTGGTGGTCATACTCAATTTAAAATTGTTTTCCTATATACTTCTGTAAACTTGTTGACCAATATCTATTTTTCATTGAGTCACCCGTATCAACAGTTTAGGGATTTGCATACATAATGTGCTATCAATATGATGGAAATTGACTATAATTGTATGGTCGGACTTCCGTAAATGGACCGTTTACTATTTTGAACTATTTCGCTTACTTTGAAAAGATTTGAAAGTTACTTTATAAGTAGCAAAAATTAAACCGAGTAGGCAACAAACATCTGAAGAAAATAAGAAGGTAATGGTTAAAATATTGATCTCAACTTGCTTTCGTATTTTTAAATCGCCATTTTGTGTAAATGACGACAACATCAAGATTTTTAATTTTCACAGCCTACCATAATCCGAACTTTTATCCGTAACTTTATACTTTTCAATTGGTAATTTTTACAATATTGCTTTATACAATACTTAAATGGAATTGTTTATTAAACATAAATACCTAAAGACACCTTAGGCTACTGAACAAAAACGGCTAAGAAAAATAAATTTTTTCAAGTACCGTATTTACCTGGACTGTGTATGACAACATTCTGAGAATGTAAATATTAAGCGTAAATAAAATGTAAATATATTTTAGATAGGGAATCTGGAACGATTTGGGTTGTTTTGATGCCTGAGTAGGCATTCAGGATAGGATCGTGGAATCTTAAAAGTTTCAGGTCTAAAAGTATAAAATTTTTTAATGAGTGGGGGTGGTCCAAATGTTCGAAACATATCTCGGTTCTAGAAGGTGGGCAGGACCGCCTTCCAGTCTCGGTTAGACAGGACTCCTTCAGCGTGGCCACAATGATATCCGAGGTCGCGCGCTAGAGTTGTTCGGACACCATCGCTATCAATGCCAGAGACCTACCTGCTAAAAAAAACCCTCCTCAGCGGTGAATTACCGGCTGGATCACCTTGATTGGGACGCAACATCGGCACGGCATTAACCCGATCTCTTATTCACGCACAATTCTCACGCATTCTAGCACTTTATCACTACGACTGAATTCTTCTCTCTCTCTCTCTCTATTCCTCCCTGTTTATGTTCAATCTTACCCCTTCCTCATTCTGCCTTATCTTCTTGCTGGTCCTGGGCACCCTGCCTCCCTTCGGGTCGCCTTTCTTCTTGTTCCTTTTTTTCCATTGATTGCACCCTACTTCCTAGCTCTCTCTCAAGCAGGCTCCTCTCACCTATCCATCTATCGCATACCAATAGAGTGTGTGGGACAGTGTCCGATATTTCAAAATACAGCATTTGTCATTTTCTGCCTTTCCAAATCTCTTAAGGTATGCCCTGAAGCAACCATGTCCTGTAAGCATCTGCATCGGGAAGTAATCCAAACGCCGGTGCCCGCAATCCATCTATCTTCTCAGATTAGAAATCAACGACTTCGTTCACTGCGCCACCCTTCTCATCTCGTCCCATTCCTCTTGCCACACTATTATGGATCTCTCCCTTTCTTCTTTTTTTAAACGTTCTGTTGCTATATCTTCATTTTTTCTCTCTTATATTCTTCCTCTTTCCTTCACTAGCACATGCATCGGAATACACTCAGTGATAACTCCTAACACCTCGGCAGAGTCTATTCTGTATGCACATGCCACCCTCAATAGACTCTTCCTATCTGCTCCGGTAAGCTGATTTCTGCACACCTTTGTTAAAACTGCAGTACTCCAGACAGACGCAGCGTAGAGGACGATCGATTGCACAACAGAATGAAGAGCCCTCCTCCTCTCAGTTTTGGGCCCTCCGATGTTGGGCATGATCCCACCCAATGCAGCGGATCTCACCGCAGCTCTTTGAGTCACCGTTTTTACGCGCTCCCCCCCTTTCCGTTTTGACTCAAAGTCACCCCTAAATACGTCACGCATTTCTTTGTAACCACTCTCTTTCCTGCATATTCGAATATTATCCCATCTCTTTTCCTTGAGAATTATAGCCTCGGTCTGTCCCGCAGCCAGTTCTAGCTCATGCATTTTCATTCATTCCTTGACTTGGTTGCATATACACTGTGCACCAAAGATAAGGAACTCCTTGTCTCGCGCCACTACCAGCATATCGACGTCGTCCGCAAATGCGAAAGGTTTTACACCCTCTCCGTATTGTTGGCTCACAACACCGTCATATGTCAAGTTCTACAGCGTGGGTCCTAGGACCGACCCCTGCGTCACTCCAGCCGTCACGTCAACCTCTTCTTTTTCTTCTTAGAATGGCGCTACAACCCTTTGTGAGTCTTGGCCTGCTTAACAATATTCTTCCATTATATATCTGCGCTCTGCATTAGTTCATCCAGCTCGTGGTTCATTTTAATTCTCCACGAACCATCGCTGCATTGGATTAGTCCAAACATCTTCCTTAGTACGTCACGTCAACCACTACTCTTTTTTCTACCACAATTTTCCTCTCTGACAAATAGTCGGAGACCAAATTCATCAAGTACTTCGGACACCTTCTCTCTCGTAGAGCCTTCATTACCTCTTTCCATTTTAATGTGTTGAACGCATTCCGGACGTCAAACAACAGTAGGATTGCACACCTCTTGTTAACCCCCACCCCGCGTAACTCCCGGAAGACTTCCATCAGCGCATCCACCGTGCTCATGTTCTTTCTGAAACCGTACTGCCTGGGTGACAGCCCGCCTGACTCTTCAATCACTGTGTCTATTCGCCCTCTTAGGAGCCTCTCGTATAATTTACCTATGCACGACAGAAGGCAAACAGGTCGATATTTGTCTTCCCCGTTTGGGAGTAGCACGAGATTCGAGATCTTCCAATTTGCCGGAAATCGCTGAGTTTCAAGCAGTACATTCATGTGTTGCAAAAGCCACGTCGGCTCTATACTGCCAATAATTGCCAAATGTAGTGTTACACAACAAGAGTATAAAGTTAGAAGAGTCCAAACTGCTATAAGTGGTTAGAGTGTATTGATCGACTTTTCCTGCTAATATTTTAAGAGTATGAAAGTAAGTTTTTGTGGTATATCTCTTTCTAAAACATATTTGCTCTATAATTGGCAGTAGGTGGTAATAGGATGTCAACAGTTGACATACCACGGGTATTTGACCTGATAGGAATTAGTCACGTTCTGTTTTCATCAGTTTTCCTGTATTTAATTCAACTCTTAGATATGTTTAAAAGAAAAGAAGTGTTTCACGATTAAAACATCGTCTCCTACTTAAATTTGATTTATGGTTTTCTTCACTCTTGTTTGTATTTTAAGACCCATGACTTTGGCCGCTCTCAATTGTGAATATGTTTTTGTCGCCTCCTTCATCTACGGAACATGATGTAAGCGGCAAGTTGTACTGATTGTTGTTATTAGATTGGCTTCTCTGACATTCAGCTATTTTATAACACCTTAAAAGTGTTGGAGTCAGCCCATCACCTTGTTTTAAACCTTGGACCATTTCTAGATTTTTCTACAGAATATTGTGTTTCCAAAATTTAGTTAAAGCTTGTTTTGTAGTAAAGACCTATCTGACCTATTGTCGACCTTCTTGCCAAAAGTCGGTTTAATATTCCATGATAATATTTTCACTTAATGGTTAAAGCAGCTTATTAAGGATGAGTATTAAGATTTTATAAGCTAAACAAAAATTAAAACATAATTTTTGCGAATATAGATTTCTTATCATAATACAAAAAGTTCGTACTTGCAAACAATCTCCAGAAATCCCTCCAGATTCCCACAATCGTCTATAAACAGTAGCGAAACTGTATCAATGCCAAAGTATTATTTATATTATTTATTTGTTACTTGAATTATTACGCAACTTATTGATATTAGAATGTACTTAAGCAATGACGAAATGTGATTCAAAATAAAAAAAATTGATTTATTGACTTTTATTTTGTCTTAATCCTCTAATCCTAATATCCAGCTAGGCTTCTCTTTAGAATGATTGATTTGAGAATCCTTAGGAATATTCAATAATCAAACAATTGTAATAAAGAAGGGGAAAGAGCTTTCGATTGAATCACCTATCCTCGTCCATACGTATTCCGAAGAAATTATCCAAAAAGCGCTAGAGGGACAAACAATAGGATAAAAGTGAATGAAAATCTGTAATCAATTTAAGATATGTTGATGATACGGTACTGATAGCGGAATATCTCGAAGATCTACAGCAACCCTTAATCGAGCTATGGAACACAGAAGATCTAAATAGACAAAAAACAACGATGGATAACCGAGGAAATTCTTGAATTGATGAATCAGAGAAGGCAATAGAAAAAAAAACACAAAAGAATATACGAAAAAACAGAAATTAATAAAACGAAAGATAAAAATTGCAAAATAAAAGTAAATGGTGGATAAATGCGTTAAAATAAAAGAGTTAGAATACAAACATGACACATTCAATATGTTCAAAAAAGCAGAGAATTAGCTGACCTCTATCATAAGAAAACTCCTCATACAACAGGTAAACTATGATAAATGAAGAAGACTTTCGGAAAACTTGGTATACATACATAAATGAACTATTTAATGACTTTATACCAAAAGAACAACAGAGATCAGCTAAAGACGGAGGACCAGAAATACTAAAGGTAGACTAGGTATAAACTTGGCAAAAACGAGAAAAGCTGTTGGTCCTGATAACATCCTGGCAAATATGTCTGAATTAATAACTTTACTTATAAGCTTTATCAGTCACACTTTAAAGTGATTCTTACGTATAATACCCAGTAGAATAATTAATAAGTGTGAAGAAGATTAAGATAAAACACAATTTGGATTTAGAGATGGATTAAGAACTAGAGAAGCAAATTTTGCACTGAATTATTTGCCACTGAAATGTTGAGATCAACGTGAAGATGTCTTTATTGTTTTTATTGATTATGAAAAGACCTTCAATATAGTACACCATGACAAGTTAATTAAAATATTAAGAGATAAAGGAGTTGATCACGCTGGTGTCCCCTGTTAACTGAGCAACCCAGCTGGAGATCCGGTATCCAACGCGGGTGGAAAGTTGGGTCGGAAACTGACGAGAGCGGGTGAAATGGCCCTCCGAAAAGGGGGTTTGGCGTTGGGTTAACTACCCAACTCGGTAAAACCCCATAGTTACGATATCGAAAGTCAAAAATGCCAGACGAAAATCTCGACGACGACTTATGCAACCAAATAAAAACCTGAATGATGGAAATAATGATCTTAATGTATATACCTGGAACGTTCGCATACTTAACGAACCTGGAAACATCCGCAAACTGTGTGACATATTAGCACAATATAATGCTGATATTACTGCAATACAAGAAGTACGATGGACAGGCCATGGCATAATCCAAAAAGCAAACTACAATATATACTATAGTTGCCATAGAACCAGACATGAATTTGGGACAGCCTTTATAGTCAAGTCAAGCACTTGGTTATAGATTTTATGCCGATAAATCCGCGAATGGGCTACTTAAGGATCAGGGGCAAGTTTTTTAATATTAGCTTATTAATGTACATGCCCCAACAGAGGACAAGGAAGACGAAGAAAAAGACAATTTCTATGATGAATTAGAAAGAACATAAGACAATTGTCCCAGAAATGACATTAAAATAGTAATCGGTGATCTGAACGCAAAAATCGGAAGGAAAGGAATATATCTACCACACATTGGTAAATATAGTCTCCATAATAATACTAATTCGAATGGACACCGAGCAGTCACCTTCGCAGCCTCAAAGAACATGATCTTAGGAAGCACAAGTTTTCTACACAAAAAAATACATATGGGGACTTGGACCTCGCCTGATGGATTAAGAACAACCAAATTGATCATGTGATCATAGATGCTAGACACTTCTCCCACTTTATGGATGTCCGCACCTATCGAGGTGCCAATATTGATTCAGATCATTTTCTAGTTGACAAAAGAATTGGAGCTAGAATCTGAAATGCGAAGAAGGAGAGAAGTACCAAAACAAGGCGCCTTAATATTGAACTCCTCAAAAACCCGCAAACGAAAGAAAGGTTTCAAAATTATATCGAAACTAAATACATAACTAAAGAGAATCTAACAGTTAATGAACAATGGGAAATGTGTAAAAATTATATTAAAGACGCAGTAAATAACATTCTAGTGCCGCAAAGACCACCACCACGAAATGGGTGGTTCGATGCTGAGTGCGAGGACATTACAAGAAGAAAGAACAATGCATATAAACTGATGCAGCAAGGAAGAACCCGAGAAAAGGAACAAAAATATTAAGAGAAGAGAAGTACATCCATCGGAGAAAAAAGCGAACTTATGAAAATAGAATATTGGAAGAACTTGAGGCATTAAAAATGGAAAATCAAACAAGAAAATTCAATAAAAATCTAAATAAAGCAAGAAAAGAATTTAAACCAAGGATCGGACTATGTAAGGATAAGGAGAGGCATATATTCAATACAAAAGAAGAAGTATTGAAAAGGTGGGTGGAACACTATAAAGAACTACTTACTATCGAAGTAGAAGATCCAAATCAACCACCCCCAGGAGCAAGCAACAATACACCATTGGAGCCTCCATCAATTTAAGAAGTACAAGATGCAATAAAACACATAAAAAATAATAAATCTCCGGGAAGTGATGGTATACCCGCGGAACTTATTAAATGTGGAGGCGCTACTCTGACTAATCATATATATAAAATCATACTGAAAGCCTGGAATGAGAAACAAATCCAGGAAGAGTGGTGTATTGGGATCGTTTGCCCGCTAAACAAAAAGGGTATTCAATTGGAATGTAGAAACTATAGGGGAATAACCCTCCTTAATACAGCATACAAAATATTTTCGAGTATTTTATATGGTAGCCTTAGTGCATATTCAGAGGAGCTTCTTGGCGAATATTAAAGTGGTTTTAGGCCTGGTCGATCAACAACAGAACAGACCAGATCTTTGTGCTAAGGCAAATACTGGAAAAAACCAATGAATTCAATTTTTGAAATCGGCCTATGATAGTGTCCTAAGAAATGAATTGTATGAAGCCATGGATGAATTCCACATCCCCGATAAATTGATAAGATTGGTTAAGGCTACAATGCGTAAAGTTGTTTCATCATCATCATCAGTAGCTCGACAACCCTTTCTGGGTTGTCGAGGATTTGTTCTGACTTGTTCTAGGATTTTCCGCCATTCTGTTCTGTTCGTTGCTTTGTTTTTCCAGTTGGTAATCTTAAGTGTTTTCAGATCTTGTTCCACTTGTTCCATGTATCTAAGTTTGGGTCTTCCCTTTGACCTTCTTCCTACTGGTGTTTGCCTCATAATATGTTTTGGTGTTTCAGTCTCCAACATTCGTTCAACATGGCCCATCCAGCGCAGACGTCCGATCTTTATGGATGTTATGATCTCGGGTTCATTGTATGCTGTGTACAGTTCAAAGTTATATCTTCTGCGCCATTTTTCCTTTACCCCCTTATATATGTGTCTAAGGATTTTTCGTTCAATAGGTTTTCATCGCTTTTCGATAGTGTCCATGTCTCTGATCCGTAAAGTTGTTTGCAAAGTCGAAATACAGGGCGAACAATCACAGTCATTTGAAACTGAAACGCATGTTGGGCTGCGACAGGAAGATGCGCTGGCGTGTCTTCTTTTCGACATAGCTCTGGAAAAACGCAAGGTATCAAAGATAAAGTAAAATAGAAAACCCTAATTTACGACCATTTTTTCTCAGTCAACCTTATATCATCATATAAAGAAAACAAAATAGCTTTCATTTGATACAAAAACATGCATTATACGTCAATAGCAGCGTATTTTATTTAAAAAATAAATGAACAAAAACAGTTCGCTCAAAAATTAATTACTATCATTTGAATTAAGAATATTTGCGGCCACTTTTTTACTGGCAACCTATTATAAATGTATTCTCCTACTTTTAAATGTGTGTAAAAATGTGTGTTTGATTAACTACGTTATGAACGTAGTGATTTTGAAGTGGTATCTCTATTATCTGCTATCGCTTGGTTGTACGATGTTTTTGCGCGGGCCCGAAATAATATTTAATAATAATAATTGTTCTGAAACAAAATATATGGTATTTAATCGCTTGGCTTATCAAAATACACAATCACAAGAAGATGGACAATTAATACAAAGAGTATCCAATTTTAAATACCTATAGGTTGATGTATTACTGAACAACTAGATCCAGAAATAAATTAAAATTGAGATGGCTCGTGCCTTTTTTTAATAAGGTAACTTGTCTGTAACGATAACTTGAAACTTCAATTTCGAAAACGCAGGATTAAATGTTACATATGGTCAGTTTTCTTATATTATATGGTGTAGAAGCATGAACCTAATATCTATTATTATCCGCTTAGAGCCTTTTGAAATGTGGTTGTTTATATGAACACTAAAAATACTGTGGATGGCTAAGCAGACAAATGAAGCAGTTCTCAACAGAGCAGAAGCTACTCTTCAACTGATTAATAGTGTCAAATTCAGCAAAGTAGCATATGGTGGATATATAATGCGGGGAAAACAGTATAATATTCTTCGACTAATTACGACGGGTAATGTCGAAGGACGCAGGGGAATTGCTAGAAAACAAGCCTAGTGGTTGAAAAATGTCAGAGAAGAAGAACTGTTTAGAATGGTTCAAGACAGAGAGAGTCTTGTTGTGATAATCGCCAACGTTAAGGGGACTTAATAAGACATATTAAGAAAAAGGGATGACGGCTTTCCGAGGGAAGAAAGATATGCAATCACTCAAATAGTTATCCAAGAAAGGTAGATTGCAAACAAATATCGTGGCTGCTGAATATAAAGAATTGGACAGGTATAAATATCATTTGTGAGCACTGTCATGCCGCAAAAAATAAACGTTCGGCCTGGAAAGATAATTCGCCAACGCATTACAGATGCACGGCACTAGAAGAAGAAGAAGAAGATTATAACATTACGTTAGGAATTATTAGCTTCTAAATAAATACAGTGCTATCAATTATTTTCAAATGGAGGGTACAATTTTCACATAATTGTTGAAAAGATAAAAGATATGGCCAATGATATTAAGTTAATGGTTCTCTTCTTATCTGTCTGCAAAGTTATTTTGCCCGTTAGTCCATATATGGCCGGAGTGGGCGGTGTTTTAATGTAATCGACGAGAGTGCTCCATATTGCAGACGTTATTGCTCATCGTTATTGAGACATTTAGGACGATATTCAATCTCAAAAGTTTCTCGGTTATTTCTTGATTTATAGAAGCGAATTGGGATCCTAGTTCTGGAAATTTTTCAGTTTTCTCACACATATGGAAATAATGCTGGGCAAGAATAGAAATTGACTGAATTGCAGACTGAAATAAAATTTTCATAATTCGTGTTTTGAATTATTCGCTTGATATCTTAGATAGTAGTGACATTTTAAAGATTATTCAAATGCCAAAACCTGTTAAAAACTTCTTTTTCGTTCTTTTTTCTTCTTATATGTAGGCTTTAAAGCCTGTTTCTTCTTCAATATTAGCCTCCTAAATTGTTTAAATTATCGCACAATCTTTTTCTTGGTCAGCCAATACTTTTTCGTTCATTTGATGACTAATATCCTATCCTCTGCCATTCTACTGTGTTCATTCCACTCCTGTTTCCGTTTTGTCACCCATCCATTCCTCTTTCTCCAATTCTGTCATTTCTTTCCGTTGGTTTCTTATAAATCTCCATATTTGTTTTTGTGAACCTTAGAAGTCGCTTTTCATCCTTTTTGTAAACTGTTCCCAGTGTTCATTTTTTGTTCTTCTTACGAACTGCTTTGTTTCATTTTGTATTCTTCTATAGTTGTCTCGGGAATCTGGAGTATTTGATGTTTTGTACTTCGTGTAGGCCTCTTGTTTCTCTTTACATTTCTCTTTAATTTCTTTTCCGAATCATGGTGTATTGTTAAAAACTTAAGGACCGATATTCTAGTACCATATATAATGATCCAGTCAAATTATTTATAATTCTAAATTTGTATAAATCGTCAGTAGATTAGAAATAGAATATTTTTTCACTCTTTCTTCTCTGTCATGCTATAAGTCAGCAGTAATCTTATATTGCCGCCGCCACTGTTCAATTAGTTCCGCCTCTGCATTACGAGAATCTCTTTATAGGTTCTTCTTATTTAAGCAATTTATGTCGCCTTCCGCCCCCGTCCTCTTTGCATTCTGACTTGTAAGGACCTTTCCGTCGGGACGTCGACTACGACCGGGCGACGTCTCCTATTTATTAGACCCACATCAGTAACATTGCTCTTTTGTTCTCCTAAAATACTTTAACAGATAATTGCTTGCAAAGAATTCAATTACTGACTCTTTTATTGCGCGATGGAAGCGGTGGCAGATTAAATAATAAGGAATAATAGTTTGGGTGGTGCTGTATTGCAGAGTGTTTTGAATTTTTATTGCTTTAGTAAATAAGATAAAGCTTTAGAGGATTTGTAGGCTAAAAGTAGGATTAAAGTTTTGGAAGAACTTTGAACTTTTACCCAATACAGCATCGCATCGTGTGCTTTTTTTTAATTTTCACATCTACCTCTTAAGTAGATGGTTACAGTAGTCGCCAAATATGAAGAACCAAGGGCGCGCATTTATAATACTTCAAGCACGTCCACTGATACCAATAGATCACATGCCATTAGTCAGTTAAAAAATATCCGTAAGGGGCGCTTACGTCGAGGTTTGGTGTTAAATCATAACCTCATATTATTATTATTCCTCAGATTCAGATATACATTTCAATACATTTTTGCAGATTTTCAGTCATAGTTTCACAGTGTTTAAAATTTGTAAAATTAGTGAATTATTTAGTCTTTTATTTTTGGAATTTTGGAGCATTTTCAACGTTGAAAAAAAAGTTATTTTTTTTTATTTTCTGTCTCATAGTTAACCAATGAAATAACGAAAAATTCAATCTTGTTGGTCATATTTTTCAAGTTTAAAACAAATTACAGTTGATAATTAGTCTTCTTCAAGTGCCATCTTCGTTCCGAAGGTTGGCGATCATCAGGGCTATACGTATTTTCGAAACTGCTGACCGAAACAATTCGTTGCGCTACAGCTATACCATTCCCGTAGATTCTTTAGCCAGGAGTTTCGTCTTCTTCCTATGGACCTTTTTCCTGCTATTTTCCCTTGCATAATTATTCGAAGCAGTTCATATCTTTCGCCTCTTGTAATGTGTCCCAAGTATTGCAGTTTTCGTTTTTTGATCGTAAATATGACTTCCTTTTCTTTATTCATTCTTCTCAAGACCTCGACATTTGTGACTCTCTCGGTCCATGATATTCTCAGGATTCTGCGATACATCCACAGTTCAAATGCCTCTAATTTTTTGGTATCAATCTTTTTCAACGTCCATGACTCCATTCCGTAGAACTCCACAGAAAGTACGTAACATCTCATCAAGCGAAGTTTCATTTCAAGGCTCAAATTTCTTCCGCAGAACACTCTCTTCATTTTAGTGAATATGGATCTGGCTTTTTCTATTCTTATTTTGATTTCTGCTGATAATTAGTAACAAATCACAAATATTATAAAATTTATTATAAATATTATTATATTAAATTAAAAAACTAACAAAAAAAATAAATGCTGTCCCACCAGGAATGCAATTAATCAATAGGTAGATCTATAAATAGGAAAATAATTTTCATAAAGTGTTACTTATTCTATTTTTAAAATTACAAATAATAAAACAGTTATAAATTATTTTATTCACATATGAGAATAATTTAAAAAAAATTCTATATTTCAATATTTTATGTTTTCTTACCAATTCTATATTTTCAACAATGATTCTACAATTGGCAATTGCCCTTGTTTTCATTTTTTCTTCTTCTGTTAACTGAGCCCATTTTTTAAATCGAGATATATTTAAATGTATTTATTTTTCCTCTTAAAGATATAATATATCAAAACCCCTGCCTGCTAAAATAAATTCTCCTTCTTCAATAAGTCCTAAAATTTCGCATTCTAGAAAGAGCACTATGAATTTGAATGTATGTATTTATGTATGTTTTAATGTATTTTCCAAACTCTTCAACAAAACATGTAAATAATTTTTTTGAAAAACCAGTAAAATGTTTCTTCTGACAAGAAGTCATAAGAAATTAATTGACTTCTATTCCATATTATAACGGTTTGAGTTGTTATACATGTTCTTGTACATGTACATGTATAGTACATCCACTAATAATTTTCCAACATAAACATGTCTCATTCTGGTATTAAAGAGACCGCCTTTCAAATCAAGGTTGTCAGACATATTTCCTAAAATTCCTAAGGTTATATTTAAAAAATATTATCTATTCTCTATTCGTTATTATTCAATTGCTAGTCAACCAACGACACTCTTAAAAAATGATATGAACATATTCCCAAAAAATATATCTATAAATTAATTAACTAGGTACTAATATTTCCATGGACTCTTCACTAATGAATTAAAGCAACCGTGAACGTTTATATATTACTTATGCTCTAAGTAATTTTCGAATATTGGCAACGTTGTAGTCTGGAAAGAATTTGGACCTTCGATCTATCTTGACGTTGCCATGTTGGTGAATTTAGCGGTAATACTCTTATAGATATAATGATCGACTTTTAAGAAATCAGACATCTTTTAAGAATCCAAGTTCTCAAAAACGGTTACAAGAATTGTATTATTTTTTTCCAAATTTCATTGATTTTATACCTTACCTGGAAACATGAAAAATTGCAGATATATTAATATGTTATATTAAAGTTACATTCAGTAATTTTAAACTCATGCATTATGACAACAGCGCAGCGCAAAGCGATAAATCGTAATGAACACCTGTGTGTCTGGCTATGTGACACCCTAAAATATTCCTTTTTGCAACCAGATATCACACGCGGAGGTTTTTAAGGTAAGTAATTCTATATTTTTCTGGAATGGCATTTTGGAGACCGTTTGAAACGAATGATCAAGATGCATCAACTTCTGTGTTATCAATAAATAATGACAATTATTTTAATGACAGCCCGGAATTAAAAAATAAAGATTTGCACGTACAATCCCAAAGAATAGTTTTAAATATGTATGAGTGTTTGAAAAAAGAAAATATTGGGATGGCTGATAATGCAATTGTTTCGAGAATTCATATATTAACAAAAATCGGGTATAAGACGATATATACAATTATTAAATTAGGCACAGTTACAGATCATTCCTTAAAACGAAAGCGACCAAATAAAAAATTGGGTAGGATTGACACTGCTGCAAAAGACGTTATTTAGCGAACAGTTTACAATTTTTACAAAGAAAATAGAGTGCCTACTTTAGTACTGATTCGTGAAAAATTAAGAGATTTCCCTGAATATAATTATATATTCCGCCGAATTCAGTGATTGTTATGGATAATGCGTCGGATCATTCCCGCATATTAAATAAAATACCTAATAATAACACGAAAAAGGACGAAATTTTAAAATTTATGCAACTTAAAAACATCACTGTTCCTAAAAAGATTCCAATAAAGAAAGAATTAATTAGAATGATCAACAGTCGGAATTTTAAAAACGAATACGTTATTGACACCATTTGCAGCAGGCACGGCCATACTCTTTTGCGATTACCCTCATACTATTGCATTTTTAATCCAATTGAAATGGTTTGGGGTACCGTAAAAAAACGATTGCGAAAATATAATCAGTCACCAACATTAAGCGCAATGGCCATTGCGAATATTCGAGAAATAATTAGTGGCATTAATAGCGATGTGTGGAAAAATTGCGAAGCTCATGTTGTAAAAATAGAAAACGAATATCCTGTTTTACCGGCAATAGCACCAATAGTTATCCAACCTGGGAACGATTCGACTTCCGAAGACTCTGACGATTCTTTTCAGTCCTAATTAATTTCTTTACAGCTATCGCGATGCATCTTGAACACTAGTATTCATTATTATACAGTGTGTCGCATTTAAGATGAAGACACCTCTATATATCAGCTACTAAAATACATACAGATTTGACATTTTGCACAGTCATACATGTTGATAGTGCACATTTTTTTTAAGATAGTCATCTGAAATTTAAATTTTAAACGCGGCTTACTGCGAATCCACAAACAGGGTAAATTTTCGATATTTTGCTTCGCGTTAGAGAAATCGGAAAAACTTATTTGGAAAAGTTGTTCCACTTATTGTAACCGCACATACCAAATTTCATGACAAAATTCGCAATTTTAGTTTTTCAGTATTATTTGTAATCTCGATCCTAAATCTACAATTGGCTGTCTAAAGATGCATCTCGGGACAGCCAACTGTCCGTTTTAGAATCCTGACTACAATTGAAGAGCTTATTTCCAAAGTGTCTTAAATCCATATAATGAAATCCATGAAATTACAGATTTTCATACAAATTTAACATACAAATTATACAATTTTACAATTTTCATATGCACTTTTAAATGGTAAATAAGAAGTTGTTTTGGTACATATAACTTTATTCTAGACTTGAAGAAATCTATAAAGTTTAAAAAAAGAAAATTTAAAAAATCGAAATTTTGGATTTAAGACACTTTGGAAATAAGCTCTTCAAAAAATGAAAAAAGTAAAAGTGCGAATTTTGACATAAAACTTTGTTATGTGGGGTTATAATAATATTTGGAACATCTTTTCCAAATAACTTTTTCAGATATCTCTAACTCGAAGCAAAATATTGAAGATTCACCCTGTTTGTGCATTAACAGTAGGCCGTGTTTAAAAATTAAATTTCAGTTGACTATCTTAATTGCTGGATAGACAATCTTTTAAAATTTTCTGACAGAATGAGCCATTATTTACAGATAATAATTGTAAAAAAATATTATGGTTTATGTAAAAACTAAATAATAAGTCCAATATTCTTATAAATCACTAAAATTAACAAGCTTTAATTTGAAAGAATTAATTTGTTATTTATTCGATGTTGTGAGCCCGCTCCCATTTGAAAAAAAACTGATTCTGTCCTTTGAAGAGTCCTATTCAAAAATGCCCCGTTTAAACAAATCGAAGGTTGAAGGGTGCCGGACATTTTTGCCGGAAACAATTCAAATTCAAAAGATCACCTTTTTCTGCTACGGAAAATATTGCTCCGATTTCTCACCAAAATCAATGTTGATACTTTAGTTTAGATACTCTTGAATCTCAAAAATACTCATTTACATATTTTTCAAGCCTCGAAAATGCATATTAGGTATCGCATTTTTCGGATTTTAAATCGCCTATATCTCCAAAACTATTAACTTTTGAGAAAAATGACATAGATCTTATTTAGAGTCACCCAAAAACCTAAAAAATATTTTTTGGAGCACAAAAGGTGATATTTTGAATTTGTTTAAAAAATTGTTTAAACAATTTCTGCCCAAAAATTGAGAAATTTTCCTGAATATAATTATGTAAAAATTAATAAAAATTATATGATTTTTCTTGAAATATGCGTTTGATAACTGATCCCTTTTCTTAATTTCCACGCCAATGGTCGGCATTGACATCAAAGAATCTCAAAAGCCGACGCTTGGCAAATTGACGATGGAAAAAGTATACAATCGTTACTGACAAGTAGTTATGCTACTGACAGTAAGCCAGAATAAGGTTTAAAGTGTAAGTGGTCGTGTCGACTTTTAAGCAAACGAAATCCAGTTTGTGCACTGGTTCTTCAGATTTGGCGTCCACTGTATTTTCTTGAATGATTGAATGCTACGGATCATTCATGACGCAGTTCTGATAGCCGAAAATTAAGATAACTTACAGAGAAGGGTGTATCATTTTAACAGAAAGCAAAGGAGTTCAATATGACTATTTTACTAGACTATTTTGAACTGATAAAACGTCATAGCAACGCCAAGTTTCCTACTGACAAACTACTATAGCTTATAATTTCTTCTGTATATATATATATATATATATATATATATATATATATATATATATATATATATATATATATATATATATTGTTATGATATGTAAAATCGAGAAAAATATTGTTTTGTTTAAAAATATTTCAAAGTTCAAAAACATTAAAATAATTCAGATAAGTAGGATAATATCCAACAAACATTTCGGAGAAGGAAAGTTATTAAATCCTTGAATTACCTGTACCAAACAAAATGTAAGCTTTACATCAATCATTTTTTTGTTAAACTTGAGGGACACGCATAAGTTTAAGTGAAACAAAAGACAAATTGAAACGGGTTTTTACAAATGCATTAGTGCAGTGATTAAAGACAATAGAAGATATTTTAGAAAGAGGTTTTTGTTAGTTTTAAGATTTATAGAAAAATATTATTTGTAAATAAGTTTTAGGAAATTTATAATTATAGGTAAAAATTTGTTTGTTATCGAAATGAAGAAATGGGGGAATGGTGACGAGTTGTGATTGGCGGAGATTGAAAAAGGTGGGATAAGTGTGTGGGAGAAAGTTTAGCGAGAAGGAGGAGAGAGAAAAGATAGCAGTCAGTTGGTTTCCAAGTCTTCAAGAAAGAACAGTGATTGTTCTCTGGCGGTTCCTGAGAGGTAGCAAGCAGTAGTGTTGAATGTTAGTGAGTTTTTGTGGAGTTAGTGTATCTGACAGAAGCTGGAGCAGCAAAATATTGTAAGTCATATTTTCCTACTTATATTCCAAGAGTCACTGTTCAGGCCAACGAGAGATTCAGTTTATCGTAAAGAGAAGATATTCCAAGAGTCATTTTTCACTCGGGCCAACGAGAGATTCAGTTTATCGAGAGGAGAAAGGCTATCATAATTTGAATGATTTGTGCTTTTGAAGGAGATCATTAAAGACGATATACTTGCAACAATCTGTTGTACGATTGCTGATTACATAGGGAGCGGTTGAGAGGAGATAATATAGTCTACAAGGAACAAGGATTTGGACCACTCATCATCAGAGAGAGATATTTTGTTTCTGCAGTTTTTTTTCTTTTATTGATAACACAATTTTTTACACGTAATTTAGAAATGATATAAATATTTTGATTAGGAGAGTTAGAATAGTTTGGATTTTGAGTTTTCAATTAATATTGTTTGTACCATTAATTTTGATTGTTCACGTACGGAGAACAAAATTTTGAGAATCCTTATATGAGATTTGTTTATTGAAAACTTTTGAGTGTGAATTATTTCATTAATATTTTTTCAATATATAGTGTTAGATCATATGTGTTTTTTATTATTCCGGTATTCTCTGGACCTTACCTTTCACATGTAATAGCATAGATATTGAAGCACGAATTTTAACCCTGAGATAAAAGAATTAAAATTTGTGATAGAGTCATAATCACATCATTGAAATAATTTTAATTAATCAAAAATTAATTAGCTAATTATTCCTTGGCGCACCAAGACTTTAAATATCACAATTATATATATATATATATATATATATATATATATATATATATATATATATATATATATATATATAGCTATTATTTCTTTCTGATGTTCAATAAATCCTCGAGAACCAGTTAATAAAATAAAATTCATGCCGACTTTCTAATGGTGAATTTTAGTCCTTGAAGAATTATGTGACTACTGGGCGACTTCACAATGTAATCCCGCTGCTAGATAAATGAAAAATTTAGTGTATATATATCAAATTGATTCGTTGTAGATCAGAAATATAAATATAGCTACCACTATTTAGAAACTGTGGATCATAATAAACCTACCCATTTATAATATTTGACACAATCAATCTTTGTATTCCTGTGCAACGAATCGATTTTATGAAAAGAGCAAATATTCCCTATTTTATAAATATTTGTCCTATTTCATTGTTATCTATTGAACAAGATCCTAACACGCTTATAAATCTGCGCGATTATACAGACCGTCCTCACCCCTAATGACAATGACAACAATAATGTGAGGAGAGCCGAGAGGAAAATTTGCAGAGGGAATTTTCACCGGTACTTGACTTTGCTTTGCAGTTATCCCTTCGGCTCACCTCTCCCGTCCTCCGACGACAAAACGATATTAACATAGTCAATCATGTCAAAGAAGGCGAGGGTCCCGGCTCTGGGCCGTACTTTATTATTTTAACTGGGTAATGTCCGTTGTGACCGAAAGAATCTGTTTTTTCACTTCCATATTTTAATAAATCAATTATACTGCAACTGTCCTATATGGAGTAACTGCATGACGAAATTAATAAAATAGTGTGTATCGTTATAGAATAGAATTTATTTAATCAATATACAAAAAGTCAAAGGAATAGTGACAATACAGTGACAAATTTTTGGCTTATTTAAACATTACAAACATGTATATATTTAATATTAACAGTTAAAAAAAACGACAAACACACTTAATAGAATTATAAAAAACATGAAATATAATAATTATAATAGGCAACTACCCTGACCAAATTAGTACTATTGTGTAAAAGCTGTACTTAGGTACTCTGTTTTTGAATAGAAACAATGTTTCAAAAAGTGTGATTTGATTTTAAATGTTGTTAGCTTAAACGATAACAAGTGAAGACTTTTTACTTCATCTGGCAAAAAGTTATACAAACTAACATCAGTCGAATTTTTGACGTGACAACGTCTTAAATTAGGTTGTGGCTCGGAGTCACTCATAAAAAAGTGTAACGCCTGCTCACGTCTGTTACGATGAGTCACCGAACGAGAGAGAGGCCCGCCGGACCGGCGAATGCCTTGCGTCTCTCTCCCACTCAAACATGATCGGTCCGCTGGTGCGATGCTATTTCTCCTATCATCGTCCTATCCTCAACAAAATCACTCAAATAGAAATTAGTTAAGTTTAAGTTTACATGTACAATGTTTTAGTAAACAAAATATATTTCTATAGTTAAAATTTGTGCAATTCTTATTTTCATTCAATTCCTTGTTCCTATTGTGCAATTTAATAATATTCATATCAATAAATATTCTACCGAGAAAAAGACGTTGTCACGTAAAATCTTCGCCCGTAAAACCGACTTTACAGGCAACCGATTTTTTTATGCTCTTTGTCAACCTAAAACGTGCTCTAACAGCATCTCTAGATCTTGTATCGTGATCATGGACGTTGGAGCTTATGTTAAACTTACCTTTGTTGGCATGAATTTCAATCAGCGTCTTATATATATATATATATATATATATATATATATATATATATATATATATATATATATATATGTATATATTTATAATTTTTGGTTTGTGTATAGTTTTATGAGCAATGAGTGTTTTTAAATAACATATATATAGGGCTTTTATCGCGGTTCTCAAAGAATTAGTTTGTAAGCACTTTTTGAAATTATTTTTATTATAATTATTATGAAACACACATATGTATCTAATATAGACAATGTAAATTTAAAACAAACTATCTTTAAATTGAAATTCTTATGACATTAATTAAATTATATTAACAAAATTTGGTACCTTTCTGTCACTGAATGCCTAAATGAAATTGTTTTCCAAAATAAAGATTTTAATCATCACTCAATGCCTTCGTTGTCAGCCTCGGTTATCCTTCTTTTTATGAACTTGCATTGCCAAATACACCACAATGTTTTAATTATCAGCTTCCACCATTTTAAAATATTTTTCTTTTATTCTTCCTTTTTTTTATTGCTTTTTTGTTTATTCTTCTTTCTAATAATCTTTTTTTCTCTTCCAATCTCCAATGACCATATACATAATATAATTTTTAATCTCCAACTAATACTCTCTTAATACTATTTTTTAATCTTCATCTAATATACTTTCCAATTACTGAATCACTGATTACTGACTATCTTGAATACTGCATTAATGACTATTGAATACTGTACTAATACCCTGACCGACTGCATACTGTCTTTTTAATACTAATACCCTAATACTGACCATACTGACTATACTGACCATCTTGAATCCAAATCACATCGTATTTATATCATTTCAATGTTCACGAATATTTTTGAAAGAATCCTTCTATTTCATAGACACTACAATGTTCGCGAACATTCTACTACGAAAAAAGGTTAAACTCTTTCTATTGACGTCTTATTTTAGAGTTCTAGATAATTCTTTACTCTTCTATCGAGAATTTTATGGAAATTTAGGCTTTTCAGATCAGAATGTAAACTTATTATAAATTAAATATCTTAAATTAATAAAGTTCCCACAACCAAATTTACTTCAGTGTATATTTGGTTGCCTATAAAGATGGCGTACTCAAATATATTTATAATATCATAATTATAGAGTGAAGGTAGTGGCATAATACCTAAATCCTGAAATTGTGATGGGTAGCTTTTTCGGGGCAACAGACTCAGTAAAACACAGGTTTGAAATAAAAATAAATCTATTAAGTATATATATACAATAAATAAAAACTAAAAAAAAAGGAATTCTACGTTGTGTACTTATAAAACAAAAATAAAATGAATTCTACGTTTCCGTCTGGGTCCCGCGATGAATGAATTCCCCGGCAAACGTCTATAAAAGAAAAGAAATTAATTAGTACTACTAATATACTCGCTTTCGCTTCAATTCAGCGAAAGCTCCGAATATGCTCGCAAACAAAATATTTAGCTGTGCAGACCCGCGGCAATGTTCAATACACAATGCCGACGGGTTCCGCTTGGCTAAGGACAGAGTATGATCCTCAATACGGAAATCTCTGTCCCGGTTGGTTCTGTCCAGATCCACGGTAATGCTCAATACGCAATACCGATGGGTTCCGCTTGGTTGGGGACAGAGTATGATCCTCAATACGGAACTATCTCTGTCCAGAATGGCTCGCTGGTTCACTACACCGGCGAGTCAGGGAGCCTAGAGCGCTAGCTACAAGACTGTCTAATTCCGCTATTCACACGCCTTAAATAGCCGTTTGAATCCCACTACGCCTTCACGTTGTAGAAGTGGATGCGCAAATATTGACACTCCCACGGTTCGAACTGTTAAACGATCAGAGCATCGTTACAAAATAAAAGTTTACTATACTCTGCTCTTGCAAGTATCCTCACTACTCTTTTTTGTAGTTTAAAAATTCGATCTCCGTAAGAAGAATTACCCGAAACAGTTATTCCGTACTCTAAATGGCTATGAAATAGTGCAAAGTAGCACATTCTAAGGGTATTTTTAGGAATCATATAAACTAAGTTGCGTATTAAAAATATACTTGTAGCAAGTCTAGAACTTAAGTAATCTATATGAGCACTCCAATCCAAATTATGGTCTAGAAAGATTCTCAATAGTTTAACACTATTTCTTGAGATATACTTCCAATCAGAACTAAAATCAAATTCTGATTTTTCTCTTCATTTAGCTTTAGCCCATTATGTGCAAACCAGTTTTTTGCTTTCTGGGTATCACTATCTATCACAATTTTTAAATTATTCTGATTAATATCAGTATTTATGAGACTTGTATCATCTGAGAAGCAAACACATTTTATAGAAAAAGTGTAGTGAAATAAATCGTTCAGATAAATAAGAAACAAATTGGGTCCTAATATCGAACCTTGAGGTACACCATATTCGATAGTGTTAAACTCAGAATAGCTGTTATTAAGAAAAACTGCCTGTTTTCTATTTGTTAGGTATGATCCAAATAGATTAAGAGTGTTTCCCCTAATACCGTATTTATGCATTTTTTACAACAGTAATTCATGCGAAACACAGTCAAAAGCTTTGGATAAGTCACACAATGTCAAAGACACAAAATGACCTTCCTCCAAGCCATCAACTATATCTCTTACAATTTTCTGTACAGCTAGTGTAGTGCTACACTTTTTTCTAAAGCCATATTGATTAGAGTGAAGCATTTTGTGTTTTTCTAGATATTCTACCAAATGAACATTTAAAATACTCTCAAAAATTTTGCCGAAAATGCGAATGATTGAGATGGGACGATAATTTCCAATTTCATCTAAAGTTCCCTTGTTGAACACCGGCAGCACTTTTGTTACTTTTAATACATCTGGGAAAATTATCAAATTAAAGGCTACAAATAATATTAAAAGACAATTCACCACAATATGTCTACAATGTACGAAACCGGCGATTGATCGTATAATGCTCAACAAGGCAAGCACTGAAAAATGACAAGTGTGCTGGTAAAAAACTCCAGAATAAAGATTGACAATTTTATTTTATAACAATATGTATTATTATATTTAATTATTATTAAAATTAATTAATTAATTAATTATTATGAAAATGCCACCATGCAGATAAAGCTGGACGAAAGCACAAAAACTAATCCCATAAGACTACAACGGGGAGTAAGACAAGGAGACACCATCTCTCCCAAACTATTTACCCTTGCTCTAGAAGACATTTTTAAGAAACTAGAATGAAACAATAAGGGTATCAACGTCGACGGATCATACTTAAACCACTTGCGATTCGCAGATGACATAGTTTTAATAGCCGATAATATCCAAGAACTAAATGATATGTTACAATTAAATGCAGTTTCAGGAGCGGTAGGCTTAAAAATGAAGTACAGCCAAACAAAAATACTGAGCCGAGACCAGACAAATATAACAATACAAAATCATACCATAGAAAATGTTGAACATTATGTATATCTAGGTCATGTTATCAAACTAGGAAAACCAAATCAAGATGCTGAAATTAAAAGAAGAACATAACTGGCATGGGGCACTTTCGGCAAATTAGCATATATCTTGAAAAACACCTCCATTCCTGTAAACTTAGAGAAAAAGATGTGTAACATATGCATACTACCAGTTTGTACTTACGGCTTGGAGACAGTAGCCCTTGCCAAAAAATCTGCTAAAAAATTAGAAACAACGCAAAGAGCAATGGAACGAATCATGCTTGGAATATCACTAAGAGACAAGATTAGAAACACCGAGATAAGACGTAGAACAAAGATTAGGGATATTGTGGAAGAAATTGCAAAAATAAAATGGCGCTGGGCAGGTCACGTGGCCCGATATAATGACAACAGGTAGACACGGAGAATTCTAGAATGGAGACCAAGGACGACAACAAGAAGCATGGCAAGATAGAGAAAGATGGAAGCAATTGGGAGAGACCTACATTCAGGAGTGGATGGAAAATGGTTGACAAAGAAGAAGAATTATTATTAAGAAAATTTAATAAAAAGGCTTGATTGATAACTGAGTTTATAATATCATGGTTGAAGAAATTTGACAAGAAAATGAGGAATCAAAATAGAAAGTCTATTATTTTTGGATAAACAAATTGAGACCTAATTGTAAGATATTTTAGTCATAAAAGAAAATATAATCAGGTGCATCTAAAAAAGACATTTTTTAAATATGCCTGCCCTGGATCTATCTCCTCTCCCCCGAACCCCGCACCCTCCTCTTGATATATGACAGTTTATATCACGCTGTTTGGCTCGTTATCTCCCATGCTCCCGTTATGAAAACAATATGAATTCCAAACCACATTTTTTCCCAATTCGTTTGATGTGTAATTACTTTTTTCATCCGTTCATACGAAAAGCACCGGCTGAATCGTACTCCCACTCCCACTCCCACTCGCTCCCCACTAGCTACGGCTTTATTTCGTTTTGGTATTTATTTATTGCTTCCCTGATGGTTCCGTTGGCTTCGACATCATTTTTCCAATTTTTAGAACTAAAATTGTAAAGCATTTCGATGCCCGATTCGATTGTGATTTTTGGTAATTTCAGGATGCGTAGTTCTGAAGTTATTCTTAGTTATTTATCATTTACACACATGGCAGCATATGACACTTGGTGTAAAAGCTATAATCCATAACAAAATTATTGTACAAACTGTACACAAATTATAGTAACAGAAAATTTCAAAATTAACTCATTTGTTTTTGTATCAAAACAGATAAGAAATAGGTATAAATAAAAATAAATCGTACTCAGCGCGAAGAACTCCATGGTTTTGTACAGAAATGAAGGAAAAATGTAAAAAAAAGCTTACCTGAAATACGTATCAACCAAAACACAAGAGGCATACCATAATTACAAGACAATTAGAAACAAAACACATGCACTTGCAAGAAAAATGATCACTGAGGACGGTTTTCGAAAGAAATGGAACATGATTTATACAGTCTGCAAAAGGAAATATGGGGCTTCATAAGAGGTCAAAGAACGAAGGTAAATGAACTAATAGAACCAAAACACATAGAAAAGTATGCGTGGATGACTACCTAAAAAAGTTATATGCAAAGGAAGAACAAACGACGCTAGAACCGGAAATACCAGAAATTACCACAAATGATTACCTTCATATAAATTTACAGGAATATTGTTCTGAAGTGATTTTCTTGTGGCATTTTAAAGTAATTACTATTTAAATGGGAATAAGCCACAATTAAATGTTAAAGTAAGTTTATTTATATATTTTATATTTATTGTTTATTTATATATCCCTAGAGGGACCATCTTGCCTCATTCTCCCCTATCTATCCATTTTTTCCTTGGTCTGTATCAAATGAACTTGCATTTAGAAATTTTCAGATCTTTCTATGCATGTATTGTACATTTTAAATTTCAATAAAGTAATAAAAAATGGCATGTTTAATGAGTAATTAAGTAAAACATCTTAAAAATGCGTTCTTTATATTTATTGGTTTATATTAATGTGACGAATAATATTCTAACCTTACTCACACACCTTTAAAAAACAGTAAGTCAGTTATTTTAACATGCCTTAGTGAAATTTTTATTGGCTTTACTAGAACACACAATCCAACCCACACATAGCGGCTCGCCAATCAAAATTCTAGAAATGAAAACTAGTTTCAATAAAACGATTAAAAACCGGGCCTGGTATATTTATTTGGGTAATAGTGTTGTTGTTTTATATAGGTCGTGTAAAAAAACAGGTTGTGATTGAACTACTTTTAATTATAATGACTGGTTTTTAAAGGGAACAGGATAAAATGTAGATCTTCGTACTACCTGTCAATATTTGGATTAATTTTGTTGTAGGAAATCAGGTAGTTGCAGTTTAAAGGTGTTTCTATAAATAAAATGTGTTGTAAAGTTAAATATAATATTTATGGGACGTTTGTGGTAGTTTTATACAGTGTGAAAACCACTTAAGGAATAAAATTGTTTAAGTCCTTATTTTAGAAAATAATAAAAAACGTTGAGATACCTTATTTTATAAATTTAAATGTGCGCTTTTTAAACATACATTTGAATGTACAGGGTGATCCACTCAAGTCTGGCATAGTCCATAATCTGTATTTTAAATAAAAAACACTTAGAATACCCGAGGTAATTGATTGTATTACATTAAAACAAATGCTCAAAATGTTCTCCACTTTGTTGTTGGCAATTACACAGTCTCCTATACAACTTGTCCCGAACTTTGTTTAAAGTTTGAGGTAAAATATTCTGTATTTAAAAAAAAAAGTAAAAGGCAGTTAAGATTTGATTTCACGTATAGTGCGTCTATGTATCTGCTTATACGTATTTCGGCCTAATAGACCTCTTCAGAACGGCAATTCAAAAATTCAGATTTTTGCTTTAATCTGTGCCTTGTAAGAATTGCAAGGCAAAACAGACGTTGATTAAGATGGTATTAGAGACATGGGGAATATAAAATTGGCATTCCACGACATTCCTCCGTATTTCTGTAGTTATCCTTTCTTTGAGGTCTTCAATGCTAGTTGGTTGTGTTGCATATACTTTGTTCTTGAGATAACCCCACAGAAAAAAATCCAAAAATCTGGCGAGCTAGCTGGAAACTCAATAGTACCCCTTCGACCAATCCATTTATTAAAGAAGATTTCATTCAAGTTTTTTCTCGCCATTAATAGTAGGGTCCGCCATGCAGTAGGGTCGGATCTATTGGATCGGGATATAAGTTAGCCAACTGAGGAAGAACATCGTCTCTTGCATGCTTAAATATTTGTCCGCTGTCAAATTACCATCTACAAATATAGGACCAATAATATGATCTCCTATAATACCTGCCCAAACATTCAACTTTTGAGGTTACTGAGAAATCACATTCTACGATCTGAATCGTCTTTTGTTAGGTCCTGCACAAAAGTCAATTTATATGGATGAAATTTTTCTTCATGGAGAAAACCTTCACCTTAGGACAGTTGTGCGACTCACATTATTTTTACGTGCAATTTGACGTAAACTTACCTAAACGTTAGATTCTCTACGACACTTAACAAAATATTCACTTTCACCTCATCTTCAATGAAGTTCGGTTTTCTTTTTAATGGTTTGACATGTCCAAGTTCTCTGAATTGTGCATAAATTTTAGACATAGTACCTTGTGAAATATCAGGCAACTGAGGAAACCTCTGATTAAATAAGTTTGCTACTTCAACTTGACTTCTACAATTCTCCCCGTAACCGATCATCATTAAAATCTCATTTCGGTGGGTCTCAGTTAAATATTTCATTTTTATTTCTGCAAGAAATTAACTTTTAATTAGGAATTTATTATTTTAATGTAAAATGTCAACACACCAACAACTGATTGATAACAATCCACATTATTTACCGATTTAGTTTAATTAGCAGACTATCTAGACAGTTGTTACCTATTCATGACAAAAAATGTTAACACGGTTACTCAACAGAAATTTTCCCCAATATACTGACACTTAGAGTGGAAGTGTATTGTCTGTATTTAGCTAATTTAAAATAATACCATAACACGTGATAAATTATTAATTTCAAAATTTCACCTTGCGATATTCATTATAGACCCTACATGATATAGTTCGTTGAAATCAGGTTGTTAAGAATCTTTTAAAAACGTAAAAATATACAAGGTGTTTCATTAAAAATAAGGATTATGGACTAAGCCAGACTTTCGTGGATCACCCTGTACATTTAAATTTATGTATAAAAAGCGCACATTTAAATTTAAAAGTTGACGTGTCCCAGAGATTTTTATTATTTTCTATAATAAGGACACAAACAATTTTATTCCATAAGTGGTTTCCACACTGTATTATGGAAGATCAAGTTGTTAACCTCTTTTTGCGTCAATAAGTAGGTTAAAAGTGTCATAGTTTTCCTCACATTTTAAAAATTGGGTATTTTTACTCAATGGCAGTTGATATTTGAAATTATTTTTTGATGTAATAATTCTTGTATCTACGGTTTACGATTTATTCAAAATAATTAAGTGTAGTTATTGTTTATATTAAAAATATATTTTAACTAAAAAAGTACTAGTTGTGGGTACCTATAGATCCTATTATATGGGTTAGTTACACCGAGGCTATTATAACTACGGGGATAGTTGTCCTTAGAGATAAATCAAAGCATAATTTATTGTAAATAAGTTTTATTATTTTTATATTATATAAATAAAGTCTAACTTCTTAGTCTCGGCCAAGGAAGTTCTTGGTGAAAGAAATGTAAATAAAAATAAATCGTTCCCTAGGCGAAGAACTCCATGGTTTTATAGAAATGTGAAGGGAAAATAGATAGATAGATAGATAGATAGATAGATAGATAGATAGATAGATAGATAGATAGATAGATAGATAGATAGATAGATAGATCTTTGTTTAAATAGAAAAAAACCTAATATACACACAATATAAAGAAAATACACTATAAATTTTTGATATACTGTTTAAGTAACATTTTGAAATTATTGAGACTAGTACATTTTTTACAGATGTAGTTAACTGGTTAAATTTAAGGAAGCTTTTAAAAAAGAGCGAATTCATAGTACTTTTATACATAGTTCTAAATATAAAGAAAAGAAAAAAGCTTATCAGAAATAAATGTTAACCAAAGCACAAGAGTCATACCATATTATAGGACAATTAGAAACGAAACACATTCACTTTTAAGAAAAATAAAAAATGATCAGCTGGAACGCTTTTCGAAAGAAATGGACATGATTTTTACGGTCTGCAAAAGAAAATATTGCGCTTCATAGGAGGTCAAAGAACGGAAGTAAAGGAACTAATAGAACCAAAACACGTAGAAAATGATACGTGGTTTGACTACCTAAAAAGCTATATGCAGAGGAAGAACAAACAACGCTAGAACCCAAAACACCAGAAATTACCACAAATAAAGAACTTAATATAATTAATTGATAGATTCGACCGTTACTTGATGGAAATTCATTCTATGTAACAATAAAACACTGAAAACTTTTTTTTCGGAACTTTCAAAAAATTTATTATAAATTTTTATCACTAGGTAAGTACAGCTGTTTCGGCTGATTGCCTTTCTCAAGTGCTTGAGAGTGCTATTTTTTGCCATGCCAAAAATAGATCACTTGAGAAAGACAATCAGCCGAAACAGCTGTAGTGATAAGAGTTTATAATAAATTTTATGGAAGTTTTGAAAACAATTTCAGTGTTTTATTGTTACAACCTTAATATAAATGTACAGGAAGTTCGGAGAATACTTGAAATTTACTGAAATGTTGTGGAGCAGCAATGACAGAACAATTAATAACTTAAATTAATAAAAATTATAAAACACAATAAAAAACGGGAAGAATGGAAAACGAGCGAACTAATTCTACTATTTAAAAAAGGAGACGAAAAACAGCCAGAAAACTACACAGGTATAAACTTGTTAAATACTACGCTAAAACTTACAACTAAAATTTTACAAGTGCTAATAAATCAGAGGATAAGTTTAGCAGATGAACAACAGAGTTTTCGTAGTGGAAGATGGTGTACAGATGCAATATTCGTTATAAACCAATATACTGAGATATCACTAGAGTATAATAGACCAGCATTTCTGTGTCTCATTGACCTAAAGAAAGCGGTCGACAGAATACGACTGAAAGGTGTAATCCATCTTCTGTTTAATAGAGAAATTCCCCTAAATATTATAAAAACTATCGAAAACACCAACAAAAACAACAAAATGGAAGTCAGAATAGATAGATAACCAGACTTCGGTAAATATGCAAATAAAAATGTAGAAAATATGCGCATAAATATGCACGTGTTTACCCGAAAATATGCAAATATTTTACAAAATATGCATACAAATAAATAAAAAAATCGTAAAATAGTAACAATTTTATTTAAAAAAAAAGAGTACATAACTAAATATTTCCTACTATTCATTAAGATTTACATTTATTTTAAGTAACTACATCATTTTTAAGTATGAATAAACTTATTTAGAATTATGGTAACAATAAATGACCAAGTGGTGTTCAAAATTTTCTAACAAAAACTTGTGGCTTCTGTCTGAGTACATATATTTATATATGGAAAAACTTCGTTCAACATCAACTGATGTAACGGGAGCATTTTTCAAACTAACCAAAACATTTGGTTCTAAATTAATTGTTTCCGAAATATTTCCAGCTAGAACACTGACTACTTCAGAAAGAATATGGTAACCTTTATTTTTTTCCATAGTAGCTTCAAATTTTTTTAAAATATCTTTTCCAATATTACCTCTAACGTTCCGACAACATGACGCAAATTCTTTTATTAACGCTGTACTTTCGAACAATGACAGTTTTGGTGATTCTAACTGAGTAATTGTTTTTTGAACAAAACTAAAATTTGATTTTATAAATGAAAGTTCTTGTTGAAGCAAGTTACTCTGAAAAGTTTGTTTAGAATCCAAAAGAGATTGGGAACTTTCATCTGTTAACGTATCAATTATGTTCTTTATTTTAACAAAATGATCTGCATAAAAATTAGCTGCTTCTAACCATGTTCCCCATCGCGTTAAAATAGGTTGTGGTGGAAGAGGAATGTTAGGTAGCATTTCTTTATAAAGTTGAATTCTTATAGGAGATTTAAGAAATACTTTTTGGACACTGGATATCATGGTATTTACAAGAGGAAACTTTTTTCGTATTTCCTCTGCAACTCTATTTAATCCATGCTCTACACAAGTAACATGTATTTAATTTGGGAAAAATATTTTTAAATTTTGTCCTGCTTTCACCATATAAGGAGCAGCATCCGATAAAATAAGCAGTAATTTATTAGAAGGAATAGTTGTCGGAAGAAAAAAAGTTGCTAATGTTTCTTGTATAAAACGCGAAATTGTTAAAGCATTTGTTTTCTCAAGTTGCTGGCATGAAATAAGATGAGATTGTGGTAAGGTATCTTCTTTAAGAACACCAATCAATAAATGAGCAATATACTTTCCTGAGGAATCAGTGGTTTCGTCTACAGATATGTAAATATAATTATCTGCAATTTCTTCCTTAATATTAATTAACACCGACGAGTATAGCCCGTTCACATTATTTCTTCTTAGAGACCGATCACTTGGAACATTAAGTTTGCAATATTTTTTAGAAACGAACTAAAATTTACATTTGCTAATTTTGAAAGCGGTATGTTTGCAGACACTAATGCGCGACACAAGTCTTCATTAAAAGTTTCTTGCTCATCTAATTTTTTTGAAGTAGATTGGAAACATTTAGCCATTGAAGTTTGATGTTTTCCTCCTATTTTTCCTTTTTTTGCAATGTGTGAAGCAGTTCTCACATGTTGGTCTATCTGAAATTTCTTCTCACATGCTATCTATAAATAAAAATAAAAACCTTTATTTTAACCCAACCTTTAAAATATAAAAATATACAAGGTGTTTTTGGTTAATCAAATAACTGGTTTGGAAAAAAAAACACTCGCTAAGTGTTTTAAATGCAGTATTAATCCACAAATTAGTTTTTGTTACTAACCATTAGTACATCATATAACTTATTTTAAAATTCAACAAAAGTTTTTTTTTTGTTAATTCAATTACAATAAAAATAATTGTGTTTTAGAATAGCTGACTTCATAAAAAAAAGTAAAGGTGAAAAATTTTTCTAAATACACACCATTGTATTGTACCATGAACAATTTTTTCTCACTAAAGGAAGCTATTTTTCATTTAAAAACAACCTACGAGTACTAAATTTCAAGTAAATACGTTTATTGGTTTTAAAGTTATTGTTGTTATTAACTAAAAGAATTTAATTTTTTTTAATTTTAACACCCTGTATCTCGAAAAGTAAATAAGTTTGACCCCTCATTAACTATATCGTTTTGTTCAATGTTTGGAGAAGTATCTACAGTCAAACGTTGTAAGTGTCATTTGGAAACACCCTGTATGTATGAAATATTAGATATTTAATAGAAAATATTAGATACTTACAATTTTGCCACAGACTGAACAGTAGATTTTTCCCATATCCATAGACAGCTCTTTATAAGGTTTAATCCAAGTTGAAGCACTGGTTGTTTTAGGCATTATAAAATCACAATCTTCCTTTTTGTTACGCACAACGAGTGTTTACGCTTTGAATATCAAAACAAAAATGATTTACAAATCTGAGCATCAAATTAGAAATGTTTAGGTACCTAATTCAATAAACTGGGAGATTTTGGAAAATCCCTAAATTAGGAACAAAACTATTAGCCGTTTACCTGCTGTTAAGATACAATAAATTGTAGATAGATTTGGGGATTAGATCATAAAATGCAAATGAGCGAACCCTTAGCGATTATCCAATAACTGAATGCCTCAGTGACAGAGACTTTCTAAGAATGTTGAGGGCTACTTAAATTGATCTTCTTTGAAATTGTAAATGTTTTGTACCTGTAGAGATTACGTACTTAGATCATTTCTTGATTAAAATGACTACAACATTTTATACAAGAATTGAAATAAATTGGTATGTTTAAAAATTTTCAAATACAGTATAAATATCTGAACTTTTATGCACTTTATGCAAAGTTTTATACAAATATGCCAAAATATGAAATATTTGCATAAAATATGCACAATATGCAAAATATGCAATATGCATATTTGCCGAAGTCTATAGATAACTTACAGAACCTATAGAAATAGGCAGCGGAATAAGACAAGGGGATTCATTGAGCCCCATTCTTTTCAATTCGATCATGGATGAAATCATCAAAAGCATTAACAAAGGAAGAGGATACAGAATGGGAAAGAAATAAAAAAACTCTGTTACGCAGACGACGCAATATTGATAGCCCAAGATGAAGATAGTCTGCAAAGACTGGTCCACAGATTTAACATAAGAGCAAAAGAATTTAATATGACAATCTCATCTCAGAAATTTAAAACAATAGTAGTCAGCAAAGAACCAACCAGATGTAAAATAGAAATTGATGGCATATGGCATCGGTATTGAACAAGTAATGGACATAAAATACCTGGGAATTACACTGTCTAGCTAGGAAGACCTTTACAAATAAGTGAGAGATCAAGTACAAAAAGCAAACAGACTGGCAGGATGCCTTAATAACACTATATGGCGAAACAGACACATTAACATTGAGATAAAATCAAGAATTTATAAAGCCAGTGTAAGACCAATAATGACATATGCTTCAGAAACAAGACTCGACACAGCCACAACGCAAAGGTTACTGGAAACTGCAGAGATGAGAGTACTGATAAGAATTAAAGGAAATACGCTGAGAGATGGAATGAGAAGTGAAGACATTAGAACAAAATGTAACGTACAATGTATAAATGAATGGACACAAAATAGAAAAAAACAATGGAATAACGACATAAGCCAAATGGAGAAGACCCGTGTCGTCAAAATAGCAAGAGATAAGTCACCAATTAGCAGAAGAAGTATCGGACGACCGCGCAAAAGAAGGAGTGACAAATTTTTATAGAGATATTAATACGCCAATGAACAAGCAGAATTTGTTGTAAAGAGGAAGAAGAAGAAGTAGCAATAATTGATGAATAAGCGATTGAGCGATATTTAAATAAAAAAAATTAAGTGCACATTTTAGAATTTTTGATGTGTGTATCATATTTCCAGTTCTTTTCTTTCACAAAAAACGTTGTAGTTAATATTGTTGTCGTCTATGATCACGGTGGTTCGGATTAAAATTAAATAAATGTAAATAACAAAATCTATGTTATCTCTGTTACATTACCCACCTCTTTCCACGCTAATGTCTTGCAGTAGCAGATTATAAAAAGACCATTCCATATCCCGTTTGCCTTATTCTCTGGAATTCAGAGGGGAGTTGGCTAATATGGGTACGTTTGACTTTTATTAAAAGCTCGCAGAAATGACTATTTTATTTCCCAAAAAGAAAGATGCGGGGTGAAGCATGAACCCTTTGTCCGCTCCGTCTTTTAGACTAGTCTGAAGTCGGCTTTAAAGAAAGTAATTCAAGACATATCAGGTCGAAACAAATTTAAAAGGATATAGGACCTCCGGAGCGTATTATGGGTAGACAAGAAAAACATTTAACATTTGTGTATGAGATTAAAAACTATCGTGAAGAAACATCAAATTATTTTGAACAAAAAACATCAAAATTATCATCTTATACAGGTCAGAATGTCTGAAAAAATTTTCAGGTCATAGTAATGAAAATACTTTCCCCAAAATACCAAAATTAATAATGAAATGAAGGCAACTGCTGAGGTAAAATTTGCCATAAACAAACATCATCTCCTGAGAAAAAAAAAGATTACGATTTTCTTTCAATATCAGTTGGCCAACGTTAGATTGATTTGATAAGAAAATTAAATTTTACAGAACAAAAATAAAAGCGCAGCGTAAATGTTAGAAGTTTTAGCATCGAACAACATTTTTGAATTTGAGTTCTTATACAATTTGATAAAATATAATGTAATTTTGTAACAAAACATAGATATAACAACGTTAGAATACCCGTGCCCGGGAATACTTTTCTTTCATGTGAGAGAAGTTTGGGGCCAAAAAAGATTAAAAAAAGAAGACATAGCAAAGTTTATTTGCCCCAGAAGTACTCAAATATCATTACAAATACAAGCCAAAACTTCCAAGTCGTTTCTGTAAAACATGACATGTTTCGAGACTCATGTTCAGCACTTTTTTGTTCCTTCAAGAAAATCCTTCAAGAAAATTTACCGTTTCAAAATATCAGATCATGCGATAAGAAAAACTATACAGGGTGTTTCAAAAATATATGTCATAAATTAAATCACGCATTCCGGGGACAAAAATAAATTTATTGAATCCTACTTACCTTAGTACAAAAGTGTACACACAAAAAAAGTAACAGCCCTTTGAAGTTAAAAATTAAAAATTGTTTTTTTGCATTATCTCCTAAACTACTTGACATTTTGTAATAAAAATGGACACGTTACTTACTTGTTCTGAAAGTATTTTTCATAAAAAAGTAACAACAATATCTAAGCCCACAGAAAAATTTTAACTGGGGTGTGCAGCCCTAAATCCCCCCAAACTTTTGAGTACTTCAAATCAAATGAATTTTGTGGCATCATTAGTTTAACACATTATTTTTAAAACTTTTTTGTCTCTTATCACTTTTTCGAAAAATTAGTTTTTTCCTAGTTGGCCATAAAATTACAATTAATTTCTACGGATACAATAATTACAAATAGTTCCATCAATAATAGTCAATAACTTGAATCTATCATTTATTGTGTGAATAAGATTAATATTAACATTTTTGATATTACAATGGCCTACACATTTCAGGAAATGGCAGATATGCAATTACCTTTGGGTAAGTTGGATCAGATTAAATTAGGATTTCAATAAACTATCAGGAATATCGTAGGTGAATGTCAAGGAAATAGTGCAGCAGCCGCAAGGCGTTATGCAGTAAAATACCCCAATCAAAATACAGCCGATAGACGATTATCTCTGACCACTGATCGTCGTTTACGATACAAAAAAACAATTTTTATTTTGTAACTTCAAAGGGCTGTAAGTTTTTTTTGTACACTTTTGTACTAAGGTAAGTTGAATTCAATCTATTTTTGTCCCCGGAATGCGTGATTTAATTTATGACATATATCTTTGAAACACCCTGTATACTGAAATATCACTAAAATATGGTGAGACAGTATCAATAACTTTATTTACTGCTTTCAAAATACTAGATAAAAGGAATTTGCAACACTTGATCCTACCAAATTCAGACAATAAACGTTAGAATGAAGGAAGAAAGCTAACAAAGAACAAATTTGATTATGTCATTGTGACCACATTGTGATCAATGGTTCCATAAGGAAATTCTAATCTACCATCAGAGCTGTTTGTCAGTAGAAACAGAAATCTCCTGTATCAGAATTTAGTGATGATGAGTGAATAAAAATATTTAAAATGTTTGTTAACAGCGTTTACCCAAAAAAAATGCTGGTTGCATGAACCTATGTGGATTTTGTCCGAATTTAATTTCGCTTGGGAGAAGCACCATAGAAAAACTTTACCTATAAAGATACAAGAAATAATTTGTTGGAGGAGATGATATTTAAGATAAATTTGAAAACTGACAAGACAAGACACTAACACTTTTTATCTGGAAGAAACTGGATTAATGAAGAACAATTTTGGTAAGAAACGTTTGACAAGATCAATTAGATTGATTAAAAAGCAAAGCAATAAAGATACAAGCAGGAATACTCAAAAGAGAGCTTTTAAAATTATTTAGATGAAGTGGCAAAAGAACGTATTCGTACCATATTTAATTACCCAAAAGTGATTTTCGAACGATCGACAATCCTGTTAACTTGTCGCTGTCGTCATATTGACCGTTCTATAGAATAGAGCCTCACAATGATCACGTTTATCTCTGAGTCGAGTCCTTTGTCTGCTGGCGTGTGCTGAGATAACAATCCTCTTTTTGATGAGCTAATTTAAAACACTTGAGAATTTAATAATGTTTTAAGGATTTTAGAACGGGGAGGTGCATAGGGCGGTTATATTCGAGCGACATAACACATAATTATGATTAAAAATGAAAAATGTTTTAGGAGCGTAGTCCAGAATCGGCTGGAACATATAACTATTATTTTTATATATCATTGATTTGAACGATAAATAATAAAAATTAACTTTGTAAAAAAAAAACTTAAAAGATAATATTTATTTAAAAATGGTTCAATTTTTATTTATTTTTTTTTTATTTATTTTGCTTCAACCACTTAGGGTTATTAGCATTAGAAAATACAAAAAGTGATAAAGACATACATAGGCATATACAATATATCAATTACATAATAATGTATACAATATACAGGGTGTTTCAAATAAAGGTAACCTCGTCTCTAGGGTAGGTAAAAAACTGAAAAATAATTGGGGTTTGCTTAGTAAAAGATTTTTGTAACGCCATCCGTTTTCAAGATACAGGGCGTTGAAGAAAAAAAAAATTTATGAATTTTTTACGATTTTGCCGAAACTACTGGCAACATTGTAATGAAATTTTATACGGATATGTTTTGGAAGCTGATACATCCCGTGAATTTGTTTTTATATCTGATTCTCATAGAGGGCGCTAGTTACACGGATCGTACTAAGTATTAGTCAATATAACTTTTTTAAGAGTATAAATTATTAATCAAAATTTCAAGTAAACTTAAACATCATTTAATTTTACACGAAAAAGATACTCTTGGTAAAACTCGATACTGTGTACCGTTTTCGGAATATTTTGATTTGAAAATTATGAAGTAATAATTAATGCTGGTATAAAATAGTTAGTAATTAAACAAAACTCACAAGAAGAAAATTAAATTAATGACTAGGAAAATAAAATAAAATTCAATTACAGTAAGTGTTCAAAATGCCCTCCGTTTTTGCGAATACACAAGTCTATTCTTTTTTTTTTAAGATTCCATTAACCTTCTAAACGGTAGGGAATCAGCTATGATGTCATTAAATTGATGTTGAATTCTTTCTTCCAATTCTTGGCGTGAATTTACCTCTGTAGCATAGATTTTTTCCTTAATATACGACCAAACTGCGTAGTCCAAAGGATTAAAATCGCATGACCGAGGAGGCCAATGAATCGGAGCTTCTGCACCTCTACCAATCCATCGATTCGGAAAATGATTACTCAACCAATTACGACACCTTCTATCAAAGTGTGGTGGAGCTCCATCGTGCATAAAAAATAAAGATCTTCGCTCGTTTAGCATTAAATCTTCTAATATCTCAAATAAGGAATTGTTAAAAAAATCAAGATACATATCACCATTTAAATTTCCAGGTAGAATATGATAACCTATTAATTTGTTATCTAAAGTTGCTGCCCAAACATTAACTTTAAATGAGTGTTGGTAATGTGATACCCTTTTGACTCGTGGATTCTCATCACACCAGTAGTGTGCATTATGGGAGTTAAACATACCTTGTCGCGTAAAGGTGGCCTCGTCCGTAAAAAGAATGCATTTAAAAAAATTTGGATTGTGAGCTGTCCTTTGTTGCAATGTTTCACAAAAATCCACTCTAACCGGTAGATCATCTGGCAAGAGCTCTTGGACTTGTCTGTAATGATAAGGATGTAATTGCTGTTCTTTCAGTATCCGCCAACTACTTGAAGAAGAAGTATTTGTTTGTCTTGCTATATTCCTTACGCTAACTGTTGGATCTTGATAAAGTAAATTAAAAATATTATTTTCTTTATTAATTGTTCTTGTTGTTCTTGGTCTACCAGAATTTATTTTATTTGGTCTCACATTCCTAGTTTCTCGACAACGTCGTTCAACGGCTCTAAATGTTTTTTTCCTTGGTAAGTTTCTTCTAGGAAACTTTTCTGCATAACGTGTCACAGCTGCACTAGAACATCCTAAATATTCGCCTAAGGTTAATAACATGTCAGTGTATTCAACATTTGAGTACATTTTGATTTGATTTTACAAATAACAAGGTTTCAAAACTCTAATTTTTGTTGATTTATCTTCATAACAATCAATAAATGTCAGATTTCCATGGCACACTTGGAGAAAATAGAGGTATACCTATTAGAACTTTATCATTACTACCAGCATCAATTATTACTTCATAATTTTCAAATCAAAATATTCCGAAAACGGTACACAGTATCGAGTTTTACCAAGAGTACCTTTTTCGTGTAAAATTGAATGATGTTTAAGTTTACTTGAAATTTTGATTAATAATTATACTCTTAAAAAAGTTATATTGACTAATACTTAGTACGATCGGTGTAACTAGCGCCCTTTATGAGAATCAGATATAAAAACAAATTCATGGGATGTACCAGCTTCCAAAACATATTCGTATAAAATTTTATTACAATGTTGCCAGTAGTTTCGGCAAAATCGTAAAAAATGCGTAATTTTTTTTTCTTCAACGCCCTGTATCTTGGAAACGGATTTCGTTACAAAAATTTTTTACTAAGCAAACCCCAATTATTTTTCAGTTTTTTACCTACCCTAGAGACGGGGTTACCTTTTTTTGAAACACCCTGTATATTTTAATTATTGATGTATTGTATTAAATATTGGACAGTCAATCAAAATGTGCTTCACTGTCACTTTAAATTCACAAACAAAACACACTGGTTCCTCTTCTTTCTTCAACAAGTATTCATGTGTTGTAGAAGCGTGTCCTAATCTGAGACGTGCTATTAGGACTTGATGTTGTCGCTTTAAAGGCCAGAAGTTCCATGGAAGGACGGAAGATTTTATTTCTATCAATTTAGTGGTGCTTCTATTCCATTGGTTTTGCCAAACATCGTGCAATTTTAATTTTAAGTAAGGTTTTAAATCTAAATGCACCGTTAGATTTTCCACTGATGCTGTTGTATTGGTTATTGCGGACCTAGCTAGACTATCTGCCTTTTCGTTACCATCTATTCCAACGTGTGACGGTACCCAGAGGAACTCTACTGTCAAATTGTTTTGGTATATACGGTATAAAATTAACTTAATCTGATGTAATGTTGGATGAGAGGGATAAATCTGAGAAATTGATGTCAGACAACTAAGTGAATCAGATATTATAAGAGATTTGGAAAGTTTTTTTCTCGAATAAAGGTTAGGGCCTTATTGATGGCAAATAGTTCTGCTGTAAAAATCTTGTCTTAGGAGACAATTTATAGATGGAATGTTCATGTGATATCACAAAGCATGCTCCTACTCCATTTTTAATGATAAATTTGCTGGAAGATTTTATTCTGCAGTTTATCATCGAGTGTTTCTTTAATATTTGATCTAGATACAGATTAAAAAAAATTGTATACATAATACAAACACTGTACAGGTGTTATACAAAAAAAAAATATTTTTGAGGTCAGTTCTTGGGACGACTTTATTAGAAGATCGTAAGGATAGGTACAAATAATACTAGTATCTCATTATTCTATCCATAACTGGATAGTAAATATAAAAGAGTAAACTTAATGTAACCCCAAATACTTATCACGTCAAGTTAATATCATTAGTTTTTTTTTCTAGCTTTTGCTGGAATGCCCATATATCAGTGTTTTTTCAAAAATTTGTCTCAGGGTTGCAATCTGATGAATTGTCAATTTATCACCTCTGAAACCTGCCTGGTATTTTCGTATTATTTGTTCTGCATATTGTTCTGCCATACGTTGACATAATATAGTGGTGAATATGTTATACACTCCTTTTAGAAACGTAAGTCCTCTGTAGTTAGAGCATTCAAAAATATCTCTCTTATTCCTGGATAGTTTTTAAACTGCGTCTTTAAAGATCCTGTTATGTTTCGTATTTAGGTGGTTTTATTTTATTCTTTTGTGTATCCTCTTTCTTCTCTTCTCTTTGTGTAATAATTTTCTAGTTGTTGTACTTCCTCGGGTAAACATTTTCCTCTCGGCTTTTCATCTTCAAATCAATGATTTTTAAGGGCACAAGTTTATAATCTTATTTCATCCTTTGTTGCTACTTCAATATCTTCTTTCATTCTGGGCCAGTAGGAGGATAGTGCTTTCTAGGTTTCTTCATTTACATCTTGATTCCTTAGCTTATTGGTAATGTTTTACGAGTACTGTTCTGCAATTTTTACATCTCTCAGCTTTTTCACATTCCATTTTTTTCTGTCTATTTTATTTTCTTTACTGACATTAGAAATTCTAGTTCTCAATGTTGAATGATGTTGATGAGATCACTAGGCAATGATCTGAGTCTAGGTTTGCGCCTCTATAACTTCTGTAGTTCATTAAGTCTGTTCTTTGTCATTTTTTTAGATTTATTGTCTATATATGTTGAAAAGTAATGTCGACAGAACACAGCCCTGTCTAACTCTTCATTTTATGTGTAACCTATCTGTACGAGCTGTAAAAATTCCCAATCCTCTTCTATATCGTACAATCGTGCTGAGATTTTATCACACATTCTCATAGTGTTACATTCCACGTTTGTCTTCTTCTTCTTTATTCTTTTAATAGTTTGCGTGAATGTTGCCATTACGTGGACGTAATTCGAAGCTAAATTGGATGTCAAGGCTTGGATGTCTTTTTAATGCTACTAGTATTTCAAAAACTACTGTGCGAGATTTACTAACCAAATTTTGTGAAAATTTCAAATAGATATTTGCATTTATTTACGTACAAATTCTCATACTTATTTGCTTTCCTAATCCCTAGTTGATCCAGCAGTTTCGTGAACCTTTCAAATAATACCTTTTTAAATGACATCAAACGAACTTGAAGCTAGATTAATGGCTTAATTTTGGACTTTTTTTCCGGTAGGAATCTACTCGTAGGTACGTGAGTTAATGAGAAAAATCCTCTTAGCAAATCCAAAAACTAATTTTAAACGGAACAGTCAAATTAGCTGCGACTCGAAACGAGGGTGGAGAAATCGGGATAAGACCAGTGGCTATCATTTCTGAAGGGATGTTTTAATTTACATAAAACTAGTATATTGTCTTTTCACGGTTGAAATTGTCTGATTTCTATTTAACTAATGTTTGATTAGTATTATTTATAATATTAATATGTATTATCATGATTGATTGTCATGTGCTATGAGTATGAAAGGTAATAAGTAGTGATCCAGAGAAAAAATAGGACAAGGTGCAGTGTACCGGATAAGAACACTTTTTCTTTGCAGTTTAAAATACTCCGAAGAAAGATCGATTTACAAATCGTATCTTTGGTCTCTGGTCTACTTTCTCAAATAAACTTGGTCTACTTTCTCAAATAGACGATGGCGTGGTGGGACGGCACAGAAAAATACTTAAAAATGTACTTACGTAATTAAAATTTAAGTGCCAAGAATGCAGTTACCCTTACTGTTTAATTTATATATTGAGGCAGAATTGGAAAATGTCTGAACTCCTTATTGTGGGATCGCAACATTTCCAAAAGGGACAAAAAAAGAACAAGGCAAACCTTGGTTGAATCAGTTCTTTGTTATGGCTCTGAAGTATGGACAATTAATGCAGACCTGAAGAGAAGATTGCTGTCAGTTGAAATGGATTATTTAAGAAGAAGTGCTGGAACATCAAGGCTGGAAAGGAAGACCAACGAATCTATAAGAAATAACATGAATGCTACAGAAACGGTCATTGACAGAATAGAAAGAAGAGGTTAGAAATGGTTTGGACACCTATTTAGAATGCCTGACGAACGTTTGCCTCAAAAGCTTTACAGATGGAAGATTCCTGGAAGAAAAAAAAAATATAATAAAATATATGTATGAGATCGAAGGAAACCGTATATACGTATTTCTGACTATTGGTCTTCTTCAGTTCGGTGCAGCCAAGTTAGAAAAAGAGCATATTAACTTGAGAATGGATGACTAAAGGAGCTCCTCAAATTTTTAAAAACAACCTAATATGAAATATGCACAGATAATAATGACAGAGTAAATTAGAAATAAATCAAAACTAGAATAAACTAACATCGAAAAATTTTACTCTCACAATTTGTGTCATGAGGTTCGTGTGTCCTACCTGGAGAACGTCGATGTTTACAAAAATATACAAAATTTACAAGAACGTACAACATATCATTAGTGCGCTGTATTCGCTCCTAGGTCACAACATCATTTATAAATGAGTAAATAGACAGTTTTTTTACAGGGAACATGTTATTTCATATGGTTAAATGTCACTATTCGGCAATAAGATGCTTATTAAGTTTGTGTCCTCTCAGGGGGACGCTGTGAGTGAAAGGGTTAATCTATTAACGTACTCTGATAACTAAGGATTAGAACCGAACAGTGGTAACTTAAAATTTACTATCATGTCAATTACTTCCTGCTTTTTTAGCTTATTTAGTTCCGCTGTTAAACCTGCGACTTAACTATCAGACGCCATCTTGGAAACTTGAGTACTTCTACCTTTGGCAAATCTAATTTGCTGTTGGGGTATTTCTTTTTAAAGGAAATTATTGAGTTTCTCATTGATTATGAGTAGCATTATTTAGATAATCTCATTATGTATTTAAAGAGGAATAATATCTTATAGATTGTTGTTCTGATCTCAAATAACCAAGCTGACAAACAAATTGCACGATATATTATTATAATCTCCCCAATGTTTAACCCGTGGTTTTCATAATTCAACCGACGCTCCTGAGTTGTGAATTAGGAGGGTAGCATCATAATGGGGTGTAAATTCAAGCCAAACTTAGTAGTAGATTCAATAGGGTCTAATAAATGTCAAACAAGTTAAATCCATTGATAATGTGTGTAATGATCATAGTGATTTATTGAAATTTTTGAATATCATTAGGATTTGCCATAGTTAGCATCAGTTTATTGCAGTATTGTTGAAAAAATGATTTTCATAAAGACAAATTAAGACTAAATGAAAAAAAAATATATTTTTTAGTAGAAATAGGAGTGTATTTTATATATTGCATTAAATAGACCTCTATTATACACTTGAGTGCAAAATAATCGACTCAAAATAATTTGGCGGAAGTACGTCTCCTGTTTCAATCTAAAAAGTGTGAATTTAAAAATATTTAATGTACAATCATTAACCTCATTATTGATTTTAAAAAAAGTTGTGTTTGTGGTGAATCGGTTGACGTATTACAAATAAATAATGCAGTACGTATAGAGTGGGTCAGATTTTGATTCATTTAAATCTACATTGATTATATATTGGTAAATAGAAGATTCAGAAACAGTTTTAAATCTGTCAAAACATATCCAGGAGCGGACATTGAATCTGACCACATACCTTTAGTGGATGTCATGGATGTGAGACTGAAGACAATAAAGAAAAAGTCTAGAACGAACTACGACATGACAGCCCTGCAACATCCGGAAGTTAAAAATCAAGTGGAGGAATATATTAACAACCAAGTTAAACAACTAAAAGAATAAAATAACATCCAACGAGAAATCAATCAATTCGAAGAAATAATTAAGAAAACTAAACAAGATCTGCTAAAACCAAACAAAGAAACAAAGAAGAAATCTTGGATGACTCCAGAAATCCTTCACTTAATGGAACGCAGAAGGTTAATTAAAGGAAATAAAGATGAATATAAAAAAATGCAGGCTTACATCAGAAAAAAAATAAGAGAAGCTAAAGAAACAGAAGCTGTAGAGAAATGTAAAGAAATAGAAAGACTACAAGCCAAGCATGACAATTTTAATGTACACAAAAAGGTATCTCAAATTCATCTTAGGTCGAGGAGTAAGACAAGGAGACAATATTTCACCAAAATTGTTCACGGCAGCTCTAGAGTCAATATTTAAGAACACCCAATGGCAAGATATGGGCATCAATATAGATGGAGAAAGATTAAATCATCTGAGGTTTGCAGATGATGTCGTATTAATCGCAGATAACTTACAGGATACGGTTTCTATGCTACATTCGCTTAAAAGTCTGTCTGAAAGAGCAGGATTAAAGATAAACTTTGAGAAAACTAAACTTATGACAAATCTCGTAATGAGTGGAAATATAACTATCGACAATAATACCATACAACAAACAGACACTTACAAATATCTGGGACACGAGATCAAAATAAACAGAGACAATCAAACAAATGAAATACAGAGGCGAATAGGCCTGACATGGGCAGCATTTGGCAAACTAAGCCATATTCTAAAAAGTTCAATTCCCATGTGTCTCAAGCGAAAAGTTTATAACCAATGTGTTTTGCCTGTACAAACTTATGGAGCAGAGACTTTAACACTCACGCAGAAATCTGCGAATAAACTAAGAGTTACACAACGAGCCATGGAACGTGCAATGCTGAATGTGAGCCTCCGAGACCACATAACAAACCGACAAATCAGGCAAAGATCAGGAGTTCAAGACGTCATCGAAAGAACCACGAGACTTAAGTGGAACTGGGCAGGACACTTAGCCAGAACACAAGATGGACGATGGACAAGACGAATTATGGAATGGAGGCCCAGAAATTATAAAAGAAGCCGAGGACGACCACCGACTAGATGGACCGACGACATAAAAAGAGTAGCGGGAAACTGGCTACAAGCGGCCCAGTGTAGAGAACACTGGAAAGAACTGAGGGAGGCCTATGTCCAGCAGTGGACGGGATTGGCTGATTGATAAAAAAGGTAAAAGAAATAACGGGTACTTTTAAAAAGCGAACACAAATGAAACTCATAGACACCAATGGAAAATTAATCATTGACACTCAAGAGATGAAAGACAAATGGAGAATATATTTGGAGACACTTTTTCAAGATCAAAGAACGGATTATAGGCATCCATTTTCAGAGAGGATGACGGGCCCGGACATACTTAAATCCGAGGTAAAAGAAGCAATAAAACGGATGAAAAGCAGGAAAGCTGTAGGGCCTGATAATATCGAAGCTGAATTTTTAAAACTCTTGGAGGAAGAAGGAATAAATTGGATCACGGCTGTCTTCAATAAAATATACAATACAGGAATCATCCCTGATAAATGGCTAGAATCAGAATTCATAGCGATACCTAAATGTTGAATGACATGTTGAAGCTGTTTCTTAGAGTCATCCATGGAAGAATTTATAAGAAGTGCGAGGAACAAATATCGGACAGACAGTTCGGCTTCATTAACGCAGTGGGTACCAGAGAGGCACTTTTCGGAGTACAGGTACTGATTCAAAGATGCAGGGACGTTAACTGCGACGTATACGCGTGCTTGATCGACTATGAAAAGGCATTTGACAGAGTTCAACATCAAAAGATGATAAACATTTTAAAAGAAGCAGACCTGGATGACAAAGACCTCAGAATAATTTCAGAACTATACTGGAATCAGACCGCATACATGAAAATTAACGGAGAAGAAACAGATCACATAAAAATACTACGTGGAGTTAGACAGGGATGTATCCTATCGCCGTTGATATTTAATATGTACTCAAAGAAAATTTTTAACGAGGCTCTTTACGGAATAGACGAAGGCATCCTTCTAAATGGTGAAAGAGTAAACAATGTTAGATATGCCGACGACACCATGGTGATAGCAAATAGTTTAGAGGGACTTCAGAGGCTAATGAACAGAATAAACGAGTACAGTCAACAGTACGAACTAAACATTAATACCCACAAAACGAAACAAATGATTATCAGCAAGGAGAATATAAATGGGGCTCATCTATAAAACAGTATTGCTACCTGGGAACTATTATAAACGAACAGTGGAGCAATGTACAGGAAATAAAGTGCCGCATAGGAAAGGCAAGAACGGTCTTTAACAAAATGAGCGCCATCTTCAAAAGTCACAACATATCCCTAGATACAAAAATGAGACATTTGATATGCTATGTTTTCTCTGTGTTGTTGTACGGGGCGGAGGCATGGACGCTTACAGACACCACTATTAAAAAACTTGAAGCATTTGAGATGTGGCTTTATAGAATAATGCTGAGAATATCATGGACAGCTAGGATTACGAACAAGGAAGTTCTAGAAAAAATGAAGAAGGAACCAGAGATTGTGTTTACGATCAAACGCATAAAATTGCAATATCTGGGACACGTTATGCGAAATCAGCACCGTTACTCCCTGCTGCAGTCTATATTGCAAGGTAAAGTCAAAGGTAAGCGAGGACCCGGTAGAAGGAGAATATCATGGCTGCGGAATTTAAGAACATGGTTTAAGAAAACCTCAACGGAGCTGTTTCGAGCCGCAGCGAGCAAGGTCATGATTGCCAATATGATTTCCAACATCCGAAACGGATAGGAACCAGAAGAAGAAGAAGAAATCTACACGCTCCAACTTAACGCGTTTGGTTAACATCGTACGCATTAATTTCCATAGAAACCCAATAATACATCAGTCACTAAAGTTGGCAACTGTATTATAAATGGATACCACATCCGTCAAAGTAGCTCAAGCAGTAGCTTTATTGAGAGAAGGCCTGAGCCAGAGGGCCGTGGCAAATTAACTAAATTTAGGCCAATCTGCTGTATCCCGAGTGTATCGTCGGTACCAAGATACTGGTGAATATGTCTGCCGACAAGGAGGAGGCCGCAAATGAATAACAACGAAGAGAGATGATCAATTTCTTGTATCGAAATACCTAAGAAATAGACATTTGACTGGTGCTAATCTCAAACAACAGCTTAGAGAGGTTCGAGGTGTAGTTACCAGCGTTTGGGCAGTCAGAAGGAGACTAAAGGCAGCCAACCTGTCACCAAAAAGGGCAGCTTATGTTAATTTATGTTTCATGAATTGCGGACCAAGTTTATATAAGGAAAAGACAGATCCAGAAGGTATGCCTACCAGCATCCCTGAAACTTTATTTCTTGAAGATATACTACCCTTTACATATCCTTCAGCAACTGACGTACTCTTCCATCCACCATGAACTTCAACGTTGTCATACTGGCTTCTGACAGAAGAATTGCTGATATTCGACGTAGGCGACGACTTATATACTTGTCAGGAGGGCTCAAACCCAGATATTCTGCAATAAGGAAGGTGATTTTTCCAAATGTATTTTTTCCAACCGATTGTACAGTACAATAACTTTGTCTACAGGTCAGAAAAAATCTTTTTTTTACAACCAAGTGGACGAAAAGATATCTAATCTCATTAGTTTGAAACTATTCATTTTGTCTTTGTCAATAATGGTAAAAACGCATCTTTTGTCGGTTTTTGTCTCTTGTACGTTTACCATAAAAAATGATTTTCTATCTTTTACGTGAGTAATTTGCTTATTCACCAAAAAAAAATAAACCAAGGACACCAAATATGAATGCAACTTTGTTCTTGTAAAAACGTGTCATTCGGTGCTTCGTGAATAATTTTAAAACATCTGTAGAATTTTGCAAAGATGTTTTATTATAAGCAATATGAAATTTTTTTATTCTTAAATATTTTTTCTTTTACCTCAGTTTTTATAGCGATTTCAGGAAAACTAATAGGAAAATTCATTCTATTACAACAACAACTCAGAGTTACTAAGAAGAAGACGAAATTGTTTTTCTGTACGTACAACTTGATCATTTCCGTATTAACAACGGTGTCACGAACAAAAATCTAAGAATCGCGAAACATTTTTCATAATCGTGAATGAAGCGATCTTAAAACAAACTAATTATCTCGTTCTGTATAAAATTAATTAAATCTTAAAGCAAATTTTCTGGCATTGAGAGCTTATAAAGACGCCTTCCGACCTACGCTGACTTTGGCGTCTCTAGCGTCGGTTCGCGCTATTAACTCGAGACGACGAAACTTGTAATAATCTAATAATTAATTTCTGGCACATGGTCGTAGGAGAAAATGTTTTCGAGCGGGAGGTTTCCCTTAAGAAACTAACAGAACATATATATAATATAAATAAAGAAATATTCTTTTCATATCTCCATTGTTTTTCTTTATGTTCGATAGTCTTCTTTTGTAGTAAAATGCTCCTTGGAACAAGGACTTATATTTTTCTTATTATCATTTTTTTTTTTCAAGTTATGGCTGCCCTCTTTCTTTCGGAAGTCACGAGTGAAGGAACGAGCACACGTAGGTTTTAGAGGAGTGGTGTAAGTGTACTAGAAAGAAGAGGAAAAGATTATAGGAAGGTATAAGTTTGCCATACTTATTTATCAGACAAGAGTTTCTGTAATGTTACCAAATGTACAAGTTTTGGAAATGTACAGATAACATATATTCTAGAACGCTTTAAATGCGGAAACATTTGATCCCTTCTCTGTTTCAACCGACCTGATGCCTGTGCAAAGCGTTTTAGTTGGGTAGCAGTTCGTTAGAAGAGTGTAGAGTGTTGTTTGCTGTAATTTAATTATTTAAAATAGTGATGAGGCGTCCGTGGGACAAAGTGTTGTGCCACTGCAGGTGTGAATGTAATTCCTGAATAAAAGTACCTGTAAAGAAGTTTCGAATGTATTTAAATGCTGCACCGTCTGACGACGGTCATATGTTTTAGTGCTGTGGGATACTTTCATGCATCAAGTGTGGTGGAAGGACGAACCTTCTTTCTGGGTATCGTTTTTCGGCCAAAATTAAAGCTGCTACAATCCAACCCAATTGAGTAGTCTATTTTTGTACTCTAACCAGGCCAAGTCTACAGCGTGTGTAAACATCTTGAGGGTCCACGTCTTTGAGCGAATGTAAGTTTTATATATGGTTATCAGAGAGTCTAATTTATCGACTCCTTTCAAATAGTTTTTAATAATTCTGTCCCAGCTATTTACTTTTAATGTCTACCAAATTTGAAGCCATCACAACAGCTTTATTATCATATCATTTGATCATTATGACTTCTCCATTACGACTTTTTTTGAGAGCTACCACGATCATTTCTTTGTAGCTCGAACTACCAGTAGCATGAAAAACTACTCGAGGAATACCTAACTGTATTCACCACGCAGCCCAAGAAGCTCTAGGCGAAGAAACCAGAACAGTCCACAGATCAGCGGGAAAAATCACTTGGAATACACAGCTTGAAGAGCAAAGAAATAAGAAACAGGAAGAGAACAAAAGATGGCTTAACACTAAGAATCTTGAAGATAAAGAAATATACAAAGAACAGTAAAGAATATTTAAAGATATGACAAGGAACAACAAAAATGAAACGGGAAAAAATGGGATGCAAAATGTAAAAAAGTTGACTGTTACATGGAGGAGCGCGATCATCAGCGGAATGGAAATTAATAAAAACCCTGAAATGAAGACCTGAAGAACTGAATGAAGAGAGAGATATTTATAATACTGTCTCACCTCAACGAATACGAGTACAAGGTGAATATGTAAACATGGAAGAAGAACAAATACAACAAGCGCTTAACTCGATGAAGAATAACAAAGTATCCGGGCCGGAGAACATACCAGCAGAACTTCTAAAAAACGGAACACCAAAACTAATAAGCTATCTTAAAGTGCTATTCACAAGATACTTAAATGGGGAAGAAATCCCGAATAGTTGGAAAGAAGCATGGATTACTCCAATTCACAAAAAAGGTCCAAAAGATATTTGCGGAAACTATAGATGTATCTCTGTCACCAGTACCTTTAGCAGGCTGTTTGGTAAAATCTTAAAAAACATGATTGAGAAAGAATACGAACCTCATGAAATTGAACAGCAAGCAGGATTTAGAGCTGGAAGATCTTGCGTAGACCACATATTTACCCTAACACAACTGAATGAAAAGAAAGTTGCAAGAAACCAGGAAATACATCTTTTATTTGTGGATCTCACAAAAGCATATGACACGATTCCTGTGAGAAAGCTGTGGCAGTCTCTTGAACGATCTTCATTAAATAGCACGATCATCGCCGCAGTCAAACAATTATACAATAAAGCATCATCAAAAATCAAACTAAACAACACCTTAGAAGAATTTCCAGTAACAAAAGGCTTACGACAAGGATGCTGCCTCTCTCCAATACTATTTAAGATCTATTTAAATGAACCACTAAAACACTGGAGAAGATCATGTTCAGGAATGGGGATCCAACTTGACGACGATACAACATTATACACTCTACATTTTGCGGAAGACCAAGTAGTAGTGGCAGCAGACAAGGAAGATTTAGAATTCATGACGAGACGGTTATTTAAAGCATATGAAGAATTTGGCCTCTCTGTAAATAGAAACAAAACGCAATACTTATGTATCGGGAATGAAGTAGAAGATCTAATGGTCAACGAACATGAAACAATCAAGAACTGTGAGGAATATATATATTTGGGAACAACAATCAACAAGAGTGGGCGCACCGAAAAAGAGATAGAGCAAAGAATCGTGAAAGGAAAAAGGGTGATAGGATGCCTAAACCCGATGCTATGGTAAAAGAACTATCAAATCAAAGAAAGCATCTCCTCTTTAACTCCATCTTTAAAAGTATAGTGCTCTATGGATGCGAAACATGGCAACTTACTAAATCCCTTGAGCGACGCCTACTTGCATTGGAAATGGACTTCTGGAGAAGATCAGCTAGAAAATCAAGGCTTGATAGAATACAAAATGGCCATATCAGAAATATAATGGGAGTCAAGTCAACCATCATTGACGAAATTCAAAGGAGACAACTGATCTGGTATGGTCATGTGAAAAGAATGGACGACGACAGGCTGCCAAACCAAATTTTAAAATGGACGCCAAGAGAAAGAAGGAAGAGAGGAAGGCCAAAACAATCCTGGCTGGGCGGCATTCAGAAGGCAATGTCGGAAAGAAACCTTCACCCTGGCGAATGGAATGACCGACGTAGCTGGAAACTGGGAACCGGAAGGCGGAGAACGCTATAAAAAACCGGGAAAAAAAACATTTTACCAAGACAAATATATTTAAATGCTCTTTTGGTAGTTCTGTGTAAGACCCTTGATCATACATAATAACACTATTGCCACATGAACAGAAAAGTTATATGCCTATCATGTGGGCATATTTTTAACATACTGTTTTATATTCAAGCTTTCCTTGAGTTGGATAATTTGCTCATTGATACATAAATTTGTCTCTATTGATAGAGTCATGCATCTGGCTCAAATTCACTCATATAGCGGACATATTTTCCAGAGTATGTCATTATTGTTTGGCTTTTGAGTGGTCTCAACAAAATGTATATTATTTAGCAATTTGAAAAATCTATTTACTTGCATATTCTTTGCGATTAACGGTATTTGCAATCTTTGCTCCGAATCATTTCTTACTTTTGGAAACTGGAAAAACCTATCATGATATGTATACCATCAACCATTTTCATTTTATTATTATTTATAGCCTAAAATTGAATTTGTAATTGATTTGCATATAAATTAGTAAAATTTGCTCATTGATTTAAACAACTCGTCAGTGAAGTACTGGGAAATAAAGAACATTAGACTTTCCAGTTCAGCTAGTACAGCTATTTCCTGTATATATTTTTCATGCCATGTTATATTTGACGTAAAATAAATAATATTTTATTTTATCGAAAGCATAGTCGAAAAGAAAACGTGATAGCTACCCGACGAGAAGACGAATTGACAGTTGATAGACGAAAAGAAGACGAATTGACATGACAGAACCATGACAGATGCAAAGAAGACGAATTGACGTGACGAGAAGAAAGTCCCCACGCTCACCTATCACACCTGCCACGTGCCACACCTGGTATCATAGGATGCCGCTTTTTTCGACGGTCCGAAAAATTTTCCCAGGCTCAAGTGCCCCAATCTCTTCTATTTTATTTCCATGTAACATCTTTTTTGGTCAATTTATTATTTTCAACAAAAGCATCAATCATTTTTTTCTTACTTATATTTCTTTACTTTCAGCTTTGTCTATCAATTCCTGGTTTTCTGGAAGTTTTTTCTCTTTAGTTCGTTCATTTTCTGACCCTTCATTTTCAATATTTTTGGTCTGGACCCCATCTAAGAAGAAAAAAATATCAATATTATTGCGACAGAGATAAAACATAAGGTTCAAATGACCTTCAATTGTTACAATGTCCGACTCCCAGCCATAATCTTCAGAACCCTCACTACTAAATATTTCTATGTCCGAGCAGTCATCTTCTAACAATAATTGTAGAGTTTGAGTTTATTTATTTAACTACAAAACAAATACAAATATTGTTTGTAGCAATCCAAAAATTACATAGTATATAAAAAAGGAATATATACCGTAACTTAAATGTATCACAAAATAGAACATATATTAAACAGAAAAAGATGTATGGCAAAGACACGGTAAGCAGTTCAGTGGATGTTCTACAATAAGTCATATATTCTTCTGAGCAGTAAAAATAATGTTTCAGAAGATATTTTTTTAACTTTTTCGAAACTATTACAGCTTAGCTGTTTAATACTTTTTGGTGAAATATTGTATTAGTTATAATAGGCAATTTTTATCTGAAAGACGTTATCTACAGCGATTTAGTAACAGTTTCGCGTATTGTGAACATGGACCTCAGACTGCTTTATTAAATGTGCACGTTTTCTGTGAATTTCAATTAGAACTTTAAATATCAACAGAGTAGGTAGCGGCATAATTTTGAATTTGATAAAGAAAGGTCGGCAGTGTTCTAGATAACCTACTCCTGCTAAAATCCTGATAGCTCTTTGCTGCATTCTAAAAATTTGAAATGCATTTGCTGAATTGCCTCCACACCATAGTTTAGGTGAAAGTAAAATAAAGAAAAATATGTCATTTTTAATGTTTCAAAGTTGAAAACCCTTGCTAGTTGGCGAATAACAAATAATGAACTTGATAGCTTTTTCTTAAGTTGTGAGATATGAGCCGACCAGTTGAGTCTTGTTTGAGCAAAGTTTTAGTTTGTTTGCAGCAAACCATGTGCTAGATTTAGTTGAAACTTCCTCATGAGACATTTCCTCATGAGATATGAATTTAGGCAAATAGTTGACATAAATAATAAACAAAAAAGGTCCTAAGACTGAACCTTGTGGGACTCCATCTTTTACGAATAGAAAATCACAGAGATGACCTTTAGACACTACCGCCTGGTGTCTGCCACATAGATAAGAAGTTATAAGCTTAAGAGAGATACCTCTGATTCCATAGTAATTTAATTTGTGGAGCAAAATGTCGTGTGAAATGCAGTAAAAAGCCTTCGACAAGTCGCAAAGAGAAATTGCTATGCGATTGCCGCGTTCAAGCCCCTCAATCACCGCGCTCATAACATAAAATACCGCGTTCGTAGTAGAACGAGCACTTCTGAATCCATACTGTGAGTTGCTAAAGTAATTATTTGACCCAAAATAGGAATAAAATTGTTGTTTGATAACCTCTTCAATCACTTTCTCAAAAGTAGAAACAATGCTTATGGGTCTGTAATTGTTAGTTTTTGAGAAATAATCTTTTTTGTAGATAGCTAGTACTTTTGAGTATTTTAGTACTTTCGGAAATACTCCTGTTGATAGAATTAAATTAATAAGATGAGTGAAAGGTGGTAACACTATTTGGTAAGTTTGTTTTAAAATTTTGCTATTAATTTCTTGAATGTCCCTACAATTAGAATTACTAAGAGACTTTATAATTTGAGAGACCTCTTCTTCCACAACGGAGAAGGATAATTTCTATAATTGAAAAGGACATCGACATTAATAATGGGAAGAGATGTAATTATACTCTCTGCAATTGTAGTAAAAAATTTATTTATTTCGTCTGGAGGTAGATCAGGTCTGAGGAGGACATTGTAGGAGTTCTGCCTCCGGTAATCGCTTTTTCATATCCATTATATCTCTAAAATTATCATATCATTGTATTAATTTCTCATCTGGACTTCTCGATATTATTTTATGTATATTCTTCCTCATAAATTAAAAATTAAAATTAGTTAAATTAATAATTAAAATTCTTCATTTATACTATAAAATATCAGTAAAAATTAATTTTTAATCTGATTTTTTTTTTTTTTTATTTATTTACGCTGCAACCACAAGGGTTATTAGCGACCTAAAAAATATAATACAGGTAAAGGTAGAAAAAATTACAATAATTGATACAGTTCTGAGTCTTTAAGATAACTTATTGTGTTTTTTAATATTCATGTTTTTTCCTAAGACTTGTGATGGAACAGACATGAAGTCAACAGTGATATTATTATTCTTTAGAGGAATCATTTACCGATGAGTCGGAATCTTCTTTCGATAATGAAGTTTTCACTGTAGAGAGTAAACCTATGTGTTTGCCAAGTTTTCGTATTAATTTGGTGCTTATGGTTTTCATTCTTTTGTCGATGTAGTATGAATGTAATTCCGTTAGAAACTTTATAAGTACATATGAGTCTTCTGAGTACAATTTTGTTACGCTGATTATGTCTTTTGATCCTTGTATATTTTCGAATAGATCCACTACTTGATCGAAGCTTAACAATTGCTTTTCCCTTTCTACATATTCTCTAACTGGTTCCAATAATGTTTGGAGATTTGGTATATCATTTCTTAAGTTTTTGTTATCAGTTTTGGTTTTTTTCTTTAATTGAAGCTTAGGTTTTTCAAAGTTTTCTTCGGAGGGTGGCGTGATTGCATCTTCTAGGGTTCTTTTTCCGGTTGCTTTGTTCGAAGTTACTTGGGGTTCGTAAGAATTCAAATGTGTATTTTTATTTGGAAGTAAGTGTTGACTTGTTTCGGGTAAGGTTGATTTATGTTTTTGGGTATTAGAGGATGACTCAGACGATGTAGATGTTGCGATTGTAGTGTTAACTGAAGAAGTGGTCAAATGTATGGATGTATTTTGTAGTGAGCACTGTTGGGTTTGGTTTATTGATAAATTTGGGATTGCTACTCTTTGTAATGTGGTTTGAGAAGACGTAGTAAGTGTGGAGGGAGTGGTATTTGAGATTGCGGGAGTATTTTGTAGATTATCTTGTTGAGTATGATTTATTGATAACTCCGCCTGTGGTGACTAATGGGTGGATTGAGTAGCTCAGGAGTCACCATTGCCGGTCCTAAGCCCGGGTAAAGGAGGAAGGTTGGGCAGTGGGCTAACAACCCACTCCCGGAAAAACACACTGTTATGAAACCTAAACATTTGCCTCCTAACAAGGGGAACTTTCGGAAACGACTAAAGCTACGAAACATGGACTATGCATTTGGAAGTTGGAATGTGAGGACGCTAAATAGACCAGAAGCTCAAACTGCACTTCTACAAGAACTAAAAAGATATAATCTTATGATCACTGCTCTTCAGGAGACAAGATGGCTGGGGAAAGGTGTCAGGGACACCAAAACGCACACAATTCTATATAGTGGCAAAGAACAAGGAATCAAAGAATGTGGAGTTGCATTTGTGGTAGATAATGTTTTTAAGTCAAAAATCATAGACTTCCAGGCAGTGAATGAAAGGATATGCAAACTAAGAATTCGCACCCACTTCTTCAACCTTACTATGATAAACATCTACTGCCCAACAGATGAACAAGAGCAACATACAAAGGAAAGCTTCTATCAACAGCTGGAGATAGTATATGACAACGCGCCAAAAAATGACATTAAGGTTATAATGGGTGATATGAATGCCAAAATAGGCAAGGAACCGCAGTTCTATGGCACAACAGGAAAACACTCACTGCACAATGAAACAAGCGAGAATGGGGAGTTTTTGATAAATTTTGCCACCAGTAAAAACATGGTTATAAGCTCCACATGCTTCCCACATAAAGACATACACAAAATGACGTAGATCTCACCAGATGGAACCACAACCAATCAAATTGACCATGTGATGATAGACAAAAGGGCAGCCAGTAGTATCTCTGATGTGAGAACACGACGAGGAGCATGCTGTGGATCAGACCATCTTTTACTGCAAACCAAATTTAGGTGCAGAGTTAACAGAGAAAGAAACGAAAGACAACAAAGAACAAACAAACTAGACCTGGAAAAACTGAAGACTCAGGAATGTAGAGAGAAGTTCGAGCAAGAAGTCACAAATGAGCTAAGGACACAAGAACTGCACTCCATAGAGAGCAAATGGAATAATATCAAAACAGCAGTGCTGACAGCAGCAGCATCCACCGTGGGAAACAAGAAAAAGAAGAGAAGAGGAACATGGTTTGATGACGAGTGCAGGCAAGCGATAGAAGAAAGAAACGAAGCGCACAAAATGTACATAACAAGAAGAACACGGGAAAGACGAACATCATTTGAAGTCGCAAGACGGAAAGCAGGCAAGATATGCAGAAACAAAAAGAGAGCTTATGAAAATGGACAAATAGAAGAAATGGAACAAAATTTCAAAAAAAACGAAACTAGAGGAGCTTACGAATACCTAAAAAAGATAAAAAGTGGATATAAACCTCAAACAAGCCTATGCAAAGATGAAAGTGGGCAAATAATCAGTGACCAACAGAAAGTCACAGAAACCTGGAAGCATTATTTTCAGACCCTACTTGGAACACAAGTAGATATGGAAGATGAAATGGGTACGAACCATGTAGAAGAGAACGAAGTTGAAGTAGAAGCTCCAACCATAGAGGAAGTTCTCGAAGCTATTAAGGCCCAGAAAAACAATAAAGCCCCGGGAGTTGACGAGATTCCAGCAGAACTGTATAAGGTAGGTGGCAACCACCTATCAAGTCATATCCACGCGCTTATCAAAGAAATATGGCAAGAAGAGAAAATACCCGACGAATGGAAGAAAAGTATAGTATGCCCAATCTATAAAAAAGGAGACAAACTCCAGTGCAAAAACTACCGTGGAATTTCTCTACTATGTACAGCGTATAAAGTCCTCACGTATATTATAAACCAGCGACTCCAACCACTAGCAGAAAATATTATTGGAGAATATCAGACGGGCTTCAGACGGGGAAGATCGACAATGGATCAAATATTTACAGTCAAGCAGGTCTTGAGCAAATCGTGGGAACACGACATTGATGTTCACAACGTGTTTGTAGACTTCAAACAGGCATACGATTCAGTCAAAAGGGACAGACTATACTATATATTGGCAGAATTAGCAATACCACATAAGCTGATTAGACTCATTAAAGCCACAATGGATGAAACTCAGGCATGTGTACGAATACAAAACAACCGGACAGACTTTTTCAAAATCTCGCAGGGACTAAAGCAGGGAGATGGGCTGGCACCAACATTGTTTAACCTGGCACTGGAGTATGCGGTTAGGCAAATGCAAACTGGACGAGAAAACCTACTGACCAATAAAACGGTTCAACTGGCTGCCTACGCCGATGATATTAATATTATGAGTAGAACATCAACAGGAGCACAGGAAGCATACGCAGAGTTAAAAACACAAACGAAAAGACTAGGTCTGGAAATTAACACAGAAAAAACAAAAATAATGGTACAGACGAGAAGAAATATAATCCCACAAAACATTATGCATGAAGATGACATTGAAACGGTTGGAAAGTTTACATACCTGGGAGTAGAAATATATGCCGATGGAGCAGAGGATGGAGAAATACGAAAAAGGATAACGCAGGCAAACAAAGCTTATTTTGCCCTCTCCCATATATTTCGGTCTAAAAGTGTCCACCGAAATACAAAGATGAGAATCTATAAAACTTTAATTCGGCCAATAGCATGTTATGGCAGCGAAGCATGGGTCCTGAAAGAAACATCCAAAAACAAACTCGACACATTCGAAAGAAAAGTACTGAGGAGAATACTAGGACCTGTGAGGGAAAACGGAATCTTCAGAATTCGATATAACAACGAGCTCTATCAACTGTATAAGGAAACACCCCTGTCAGACTTCATTAGAATACAAAGATTGCAATGGGCCGGACATGTGATACGAATGGGAGAGGATAGGCTACCAAAACGAGCACTGAACGCCAGAATTCAGGGAAAGAGACCAGTTGGAAAGCCAAGAAAGCGCTGGGAAGACACAGTAAGCAGCGACGCACAAGCACTTTTAGGAGTCCGTGTATGGAGAAGAGCAGCCACAGACAGACAAGGGTGGAGGCAAAAAATAAAGGAGGCCAAGGCTCATTTTGGGCTGTAGTGCCGTAGAAGAAGAAGATGATTTATTGATGAATTTTGTCTTATTTCTGTTTGCATTGCACTATCATTGTGAGGATGGTTAGAAGGTGAAATATTTGGACAATTAGCTGCCTGGTGTCCAGTTAATTTGCATTTGAAACAATTTTCGTTTTGGGCTATAAATATGCGGTATGATGTTTGTTCCAACTCGATAATAAAAGATTCAGGTAGTACAAAAGTGGTCTGGAAAAGGTGAAACGAAAATTTGTCTTCGGAAGCTTAGAATATGACTAAAGGCAGGATTGGTTGCTCCTATCCGTAGATATGATATGTCTGAGAGAGGATTTAAACCTAGTTTTATTAATTCGTCCATTATTATGTTAGAAGGTATGCTTGGACATACATTGGACAGAATTAAGCGGACTGATGGAGTTATTAATCTTCTCGCTTCTAGTATATTTCCATTTACTATTATTTTCTTTGTTTCTGCTATGAATTTATCTACTAGGTTTTTGGATGATAGATATATGCATATTCTACCGTTTGATATACGGGATGCGAAAATTATATTTTTCGGTTCTATATGCTGACTCAATCCTTCAAGATAGTCATTAATTGTACAATTCTCTAGAGTGTTAAACAAAATAGCTTGATCTCTGCTTGGGATTAATATACTACGTGGTTGACTAACTGCTTTTGAGTATGATGCATTTTGTGGTAGCTGATTGGAAGATGACATCTTTTAAATGGATTTTAAAATCCGACTAAAACCGGTGCTGTTTTACAGCTTTCGTTGTGATACCAGTTCATGTAAATTGGATAATACTTATAACTGATTGCAGTTGTTTACTTAAATATATAAATCCAAATAGATGAAAAAAGTATATTTTATCTACTCACGATTCCAATATTCAGTATACAAATCACTTTTGCTTTTATACTTAATTACTTTTCTTAAGTTATTAAACCACTATAAAATTAACTTCTTTGCGAGCTATTTTAGATTAGACTCGAACATGATTTTGGTTTTAATATAATTCACTATTTACATGTTCAGAACTGAAGAAATAATCGTTTAAATATTTAAATTTTTAAGAGAAACTTTGAAATGCGTCTAAACACTTTGACAGTTTTTTGACGTTCTAATCTGATTTTTAAAATTTATATTTTAACACATTCAAATTTGATCTTTTTAATGAAATATTTTTTGAGTCCATTTTTTTTCCAAAAAAAACTATGTTTCCAGTATTGTGGTACGAGTATTGTTGTTCCCAGAAAAGATTCCCTATGAATTGTTCCGTACATTGTACTATCCACATTCATTGTATTTCAGTTTTGTAGCTTTTTGTTTGACATTCGCAAAAGAGAATTATTAATTTATAAACGATTAAACAAAGAAATTCTTCATAATCATAATTCAAATTGAAATTTCCGTTTGTCTAAATGGTCATCCGATGCACGGAAAAATGCAAACATAGCTCCTAATAAGCGTCTTTGTCCAGAACGAGCGAGAGAGGGGGCACCCTTCAACCCTCGGCAATTCAATGAGCACCATCGTCGAACCAGTGGAATTCTAGGTATTCCAATTAATCCGCGAATCAGAGTAGAGACGCCGACGCCGTGGCATCGCTTTGCATCGTGCCGCCAACGACGCCTGCCCCTCGCGTCGCTCCTTCAGCCCGCTTCGCGGAGAGAGAAAAAGGCCGATCATTTGCCCACCGCCCTGCCTTTATTAGCCCTTATGCGAGCCGTATGTAGTAGTTACCTCGTTATAGAATCGCTACGTAGTTGTTTCCTGCTATGCATTTACTCCAATTGATAACTGATAGATATCTTTTATTTATCAAAAATATTGTTAATAATTCTTTTATTCTTGATAAATCTTGTTAAATGTCTTTATTTCTTCAAAGTAATTAATTACTTAATCAATTAAGAGAATACCTATATACAGTGGGTGATCAAATTATTAGAGCCACCTAGTAAAATTTAATTTTTTTTTTCACAAAAAGGGTGTATAATTGAAATACAGTGTCTAAATGGAATAGAGAAGTTAAAAAAGACATGGATAAGGCGAAAAATATAAACTGGGAGGCTAAGTGTGATGAACTGGGCAGATTTATGGGTGGAACAAAAGTGGCACAAGCTTGGAAAACATTAAAGCAGTTTAGGAAAAATGAGAAAAATGAAGACAACATTTCTCTCATAAAGTTAAATGAATGGGAAGAATATTATACGAAACTGCTGAAAGAGGATAGAGTAGAGTACAGATGGGAAAAGATAAGTAAATTAATAGACAACAGAGACGAAAGGCAGGAAATCCCTATAATAACATTATCTGAATTGACGGAAACCTTAAAAGAGGTTAAAAACGGAAAAGCCGCAGGGCCTGGAGACATTCCCATAGAGCTGGTTAAATATGGGCCAACTGCGCTTTTAGAATTAATAGTAGACCTTTTCAATAAATGTATGTGTGGGGACCAGGAAATTCCTAAAGATTGGAATAAATCTTATATAAGCTCCATATATAAGAGAGGGAATAAAAGAGACTGTTAAAATTATAGAGGTATTAGTGTGACGAGCTCTGTGGGCCGGTTGTACGGCAGAATATTAAAGAAGAGGGTTGAAAGACACATACAAGATATTAAAGAACAAAACGGCTTTCGTACCGGGAGATCCTGCCTTGATAATATATTTATCCTACGACAAATAATTGAAAAGCGTGTCGAAAGAAGTAGAGAGACCCATTTGGTATTTATAGACCTTGAGAAAGCATATGATAGTGTCCCGTTAAAGAAAATGTTTGAGGTCCTCGAAAGGTCCGGATTGGATTCGACGTATATCCGAGCGATATATAAATTGTACAAAAATGCAGTTAGTTGTGTAAAAATTGGAACCAGAACCTCAAATGAATTTAAAGTCACTAAAGACCTAAAGCAAGGATGCTGTTTGTCACCGACACTCTTTAAAATATACATCCAAGAAGCATTGAGGAATTGGAGAAATAAATGTAGATTTATGGGCATCGAAGTGGGACAAAAAACTCTGTATACATTGTTGTTTGCAGATGATCAGGTGGTGGTTGCAACCGATGAAGAAGATATAAATTATATGAATCGAAAATTATTTGAGGAATATGCCAAATGGAGGCTTACTGTAAACATAAGCAAAACAGAATATTTAAAAATTGGAGGAAATACCACAGATCTGAGGCTTGAAAACGCAGTCATAAAAGGCTGCAACCAGTATAAATATCTAGGAAGCATCATATTAGCAGATGGCAGAGTTAAGATAGATGTACAAAACCGAATAACCCAAGGGAAAAAATGCATACGAATACTGAATTCATTACTGTGGTCTAATAAAATAAAAATGCATACCAAACTTCGCGTATACAGAGCAATTGTAGAACCAATTACCACATGTGGTTCCGAATGTTGGACGATGACAAAGAATGAACGAGATAAAGTAGACGTTGTGGGAATGGATTATCTTAGAAGGTCATGTCGAGTATCGAGAATGGAAAGAATCAGGAATGAGGAAATACGAAACCGTACAGGGATTAGAGATACTCTTTCAGATAAAATACAAGGAAGGCAATTACAATGGTATGGTCACGTGATGAGAATGGAGGAGGAGCGGTGGCCAAAGAAAGCCTTAATGTATGTTCCGCCAAAAAGAAGGAAAAAGGGAAGACCACCAAATTCCTGGAGAAGAGAAATTACAAAAACAATGCAATCTAGAGGCTTAGAAGAGGGAGATTGGAGAGATAGGAAAAGATGGAGGCTGAAATGCGGGCAGCGGCAATCGCCGTAGGACCCCCGTTATATGATGATGATGATGGGTGTATAATTGAGTTGTATAATATATTAATGCGTTTGTTTCCATTTGATTATCTTGTAATACTTGATGAAAGTACAAGAAATAGTCTGACAACCGTGCCAACACAGCCTGCTTGGCAATACGTGACTCAGATGCCATTGTTTGTCAGTACAGCCCAGCCTAACTTGCAACTCGTGTGCATATTGTTTTGTATTCTTGGTGTTTAGAGATATAATAACTAGTTTCCGTTGCTCTCTAGTAATATTCTGACAGTCGTATACCATTTTTTTGTGAAGTTAGCAAACATTGCATGTGTGTTACACCAGCTGGCTTCAGAAAACATAGATCTACCATGGATCAAATCTTTACTCGAAGACAGCTGCTTGAAAAAGGATGGGAATTCAATAGAACTATCCATAATCTCTTCATAGATTTTTGGCAAGCATACGACAGCATTAAAAGGGATCAGATGTGGAATGCAATGACAGAACTTTGAGTTCCAAAAAAACTTATCCAGCTTGTCAAGTTATATGTGAATAGCTGTAGATCCAGAATACGGATAGGTAACAAACTCTCAGAATCTTTAGAAATAAGCAGTGGCCTGAAACAAGGAGATGCGCTGTCACCTCTCCTCTTTAATATCATCCGAGAAAGTAGTAAGAGCAGCACAACTTAAAACAGAATTACTGACATTGTGGGAAACACAGTCAGCAATGTGAAGGAGACTTTTAATAAATTGGAGGTAGAGGCAAAGAAAACTGGTCTAAGGGTAAACGAAAAGAAAACCAAATACATATGCATCAACAGACAAAAGGGACGAGATAGAATGGGGCAAAATGTTACAATAGACCCATACAACTTTGAAAGAGTGGAGAGTTTTAAATATCTCGGAGCAACAATTACTGCAGATAACGATATCGCGGAAGAGATTAAAGGAAGAATTCAGGCAACAAACACGAACATCAAAGATTAGAATATATAAAACGGTGATTAGGCCGGTGCCCATGTATGGGTGTGATACGTGGACCCTGACCAAAGAAACTGAAAGAAAACTTAGATGTTTTGAGAGGAAAATCCTCAGAAGAATCTCTGGTCCTTATCACGATATTCACGACATTAATAGCAACCAATACCGAATGAGAACAAATGCTGAGGTCAAGCAGATGTATAGAGCGAGCTATATAATACAAGAGATTAAATCGCAACATCTTAGATGGGCTGGCCATGTCCATAGACTCCCTAATAACCGCCTTGCCAACCTAATATGGGAGGAAGCCCCCACAGTAAGAATGCCCCTAGGACGTCCAAGAAATGTGATGGAGAGACAATATATGGTCAGATCTAAGAACAATGGGGCTGCCCACTGACCCAACTATTATGGACGACCGTTAAAGATGGAAGCAAGTTGTGCAGTCAGCCAAAACTCACCCCGGGTTCTAGTGCTATGAGAAGAGGAAGAAGTAACACCAGCGGTACCAGATCATTATGGCAAAAGCCAAAGACATCTTCCCAAGGAAAATAGCGGAAACAAAAACTATATTATTGAACTATAATCACTCAAACAGAAAAATAGCACCAATTTCTAAAGTTTGAAGGGCAAATGTGGTCTGCATAAAGAAAAAACTTGACAAAAATTTGGATTTACCCCACGGCACAAATGAAAATGTGGTCGAAAACAACTACACCACGGGATGAAAGCAAAATTAGAGATATTGTCTTGGCAAACAGAAGGATTTTAACGAAAATGATGCATAAGTCTGACACCAGTCTTTTACTCTGCAAACAAGCCGCTGCTCACACCTGCCATGAAGATAAAAAGGCTTCAATAGGCTTAAGATCACAAAGATTGGACCATTGATGATTGGAATCAGGTAAATAACATTACGTTTTTGTTTTTCTTTTGTGTAGTATACAGTTGATTAATTTTTCCACAATTCTAAAATAATAATATTATTCCAGGTTTGTTTTTCGGGCGAATCTAGTGCAGATCCTCATGGATAGAGCTGAATTTATAAGGAGAAAACCTGGGAAAAAATATAAAGCTGATTGTATTGTAATAATGGTAAAGTACCCCCAAAACATCATGGTGTGGTCTATCATAAGCAGTCAAGGAACTGATAGACTCTACATTATCGAAGGAAAAATGCGGCAGGACCAGTACTTAAAAGTACTGCAAAGAAAAATGCTTTCCTAGGTCCAAGAGTAGTTCCTGAATAGGAGTTTCACGTTTTTGCATGACTCAGCGTCTTGTCATAAGGCAAAAACTGTTACAAAATTCCTTGCTGACAACCAGACAACTGTCCTGGCAATTCGCCAGATCTGAATCCAATAGAAAATCTTTGGAAGCTCATGAAGAAAGAAATTTCTAATGAAATTATAACTACGAAGCGTCAATTGATCAAACGCTTAATAGCATTGCTGCAGAGGATGACACACTACTAAGTATTAGGCTTGTCTTCCTCTCATTTAAGGCTAGGACGACAACAAAATAATATTTTAATCTGTTGTAAAAAATATGATTGAAATGTCAAATGGTGGTAGTTCAGATTTCTTTCTTAGACGGCGTCGTTAGTTTACTGAACAAACGGTTTGACTTGTCATTATAGCCTTTTATATAGATAGATATTTTTCTTACCATTGTCCTATCGATATATAACATTAACTATATCATGTACATATAAAAAACTATGCTGATGATCTGTCCTGTGAAGGGTTAAAATCAATTAATTTAAAAATTATCTTCAATTTGTCTCCATCAGTCATTATTACGAGTATTCGGTATTATTAATAGTTCCCTAGGGTCAAATGTACTGCTTTTAAAAGCAATTTTTCAATGTAGACACGTTTCGAACAATGATACCGCTGATCATCATTTCATTTAACAAAAGATTGTCCTGTTATTAGTTTGTTCTGTAGCCTAAAGTCGAGCACCCTCTCAACCACTCGTGCAAGCCTTGTTTCTTTGCATCATATCGGGCAAAGGCGTACGCTATTTTATTTTTTAAGGTACTTAGGTCTAGAACACTAACTTTATTGTCATTAATTACATTGTGATTGCCGTTATTGTACTGCAGCAGCTTTTTGCATAGTATTGGCATATCAAATGTATTTATAGTTGAGTTTTCTCTCTCTTTCTCTTTAATCCTGACCCCCCTGACGGAGTTTAGTGGTCACCGTGTTGGGTACTGTTCGTCTCTAAAGATCTCAGTCTCTGGTGATTTATTTTAACTCATGCATAGGTCGTTTACACAAGAACCGAGGCCTGAAATGCTTAAGATCAAACTTAGGAAAGCCTATATAGTCTTATTGAAGGATATAGATGGAAAAGAAATAAGAGAAAAGAGAGAGAATACTTGTAGAAATGTTGAAGGAGGGGAGTGAAATTCTCGAAGAATTGAAAAATTTTTTCAACAGATGTCTTCACAGAGGAGAAGTCCGAGATGATTGGAATGAAAAGTTGACAATACTTCTCTTCAAAAAGGGGGACAGGGGAGATCTGAAAAACTATAGGCCAATTTACCTGCTGTCCCAAATGTACAAACTGTTTATAAGAGTAATAACTAACAGCTTAACGTCGAAGCTCGATAGCTATCAACCGGTAGAGCGGGCAGGATTCCGAAATGATTCCGAAATTCCAAATACTAAAAGAAGCAGGAATAAATAACCAAGATCTGAAAACGATTAGAAATATTTACTGGAATCAGACAGCAAATCTCAGAGTTGAAGGTGAACACACTGACTATGTGAAAATCATGCGTGGAGTGAGACAAGGCTGTATTTTGTCTCCTCTAATCTTCAATCTGTACTCTAAAGGAATATTTATCGAAGCTTTGCACGAAACTTAAAAAGATATTCTACTAAATGGTTATCGGTTAAACTGTCACCTCGGGGGAACAATTAAGGGTCTAACCACCTTCTGTTGTCCCCGGGTGCTCTGTATAGGGCTTCGGAGTTAATGTCGAGAGCTCCTCTACTTTAAGTCCATTTTCGGGTTATGGACTTGTAAATATTTCGGTGTCTTGCCTTGAAAAAGGCAAGAGATTTCTTACATGACAATTTCTTCGTCGAAATAAAACACCGAGTTAAGTTGAAACAATTCTCAGCCACAGAGTATGGAAAATAAATGCAGGAAGTAGAGCCCCGAGAGCACTAAGCTCTCGGAGAGCCCGTGAGGGACTGACTTGGCTGACCTGAAAATCGCCAATATTTATATGCGCTGTTCGAGCGATAGCTAAATAGGGATTTCCAGGTCAAGAGCCAATGGGAAAATTCGAGGCGGGGCGATGCGCATCAAAATGCGTACTAGTCCACAGACTATGGCATTCGATGACATCCCCCCTCCTCTGGAGACTCTGCGGCTGGGAAAAAATATTTATTGATTAAAAAATACAAATGAAATACACAAGAAAATATGCATAAAATACAAGTAAAATGTTCAAAAAGAAATTCACACCACACTGCATTACTTACAGGGGGAGATCGGTGGTGATGACGGCATCTCAAGCTCCTACAGGTCCATACTCGGTCGGTGTGCCAACTCCTCCAACGGGCTCGTCTTCTTCTCGGTCTTCCGGATCCCATCTGCCATATCCAACGGGATTTCGTAGAGTACCAGTGTGCCGAAGCCTACGTGGTCGTCCAACCACTTTCGGTAGGGGGGCGATGACTGGGTCTACTCCGGGACCTCCATCGGCATCTGGGGCTTCTAACTTCGAATAAGCCTGGCTCGTCAAAGGTGTCTGCACGTCGAAGGCGTCAGGTCTGCAGAAGGCCTCGATGTCGGAATGTTAGAGTATTGCTTTCTAACACTACGTGGTTCTCCCCATTCTTCTCTTGACTTCAACCTATGTTGAAGTCAATGGTGTGTTGCCTTCTGTGAATTCGAGCTGAGTCGTGGGTTCGGATTTTAACCACGTTGTCGGGCGCCATGTCACCTCGGGGGAACAATTAAGGGTCTAACCACCTTCTGTTGTCCCCTGGTGCTCTGTATAGGGCTTCGGAGTTAACGTCGAGAGCTCCTCTACTTTAAGTCCATTTTCGGGTTATGGACTTATTATCCGAAATATTATATAAATATTTCGGTGTCTTGCCTTGAAAAAGGCAAGATATTTCTTACATGACAATTTCTTCGTCGAAATAAAACACCGAGTTAAGTTGAAACAATTCTCAGCCACAGAGTATGGAAAATAAATGCACAAAGCAGAGCCCCGAGAGCACTAAGCTCTCGGAGAGCCCGTGAGGGACTGACTGGGCTGACCTGAAAATCGCCAATATTTATATGCGCTGTTCGAGCGATAGCTAAATAGGGATTTCCAGGTCAAGAGCCAATAGGAAAATTCGAGGCGAGGCGATGCGCATCGAAATGCGTACTAGTCCACAGACTATGGCATTCGATGACAAAACAGCATCAGATATGCAGATGATACCATAGTATTTGCGGACAACTTAGAAGACCTACAAGTTCTTATGAACAAAATCACGTATTACAGTCAATAATATGGACTCAATATAAACGTTAAGAAGACAAAGCTTATGATAATTGGCAAGAAAAGTATAACAGAAGATCAACTCTACGTCAACCAATCCCCTGTAGAAAGAATGACGCACTACAACTACCTCGGCACCATAATAAATGAAAAATGGACCAATAACCAGGAGATTACTTAGACCGAGTCACAAATGAGGAGGTCCTCAGAAGAATGAATAAGAACCGAGAGGTACTGACCACCATCAAATCTCGAAATTTACAATTCTTCGGACATATTATGTGAAATGAATCCAGATATGCTCTCCTTCAAACCATCCTGCAAGGAAAAATATTTGGAAGTCGAGGTCCAGGAAGAAGAAGAACATCTTGGTTAAAGAACCTCAGAATCTGGTTCAATACAACCTATGTGCAGCTTTTCCGCGCTGCTGCAGATAAGATAAAGATTGCCATGATGATTAATATAATTAACAGCCTTTACAGAAAGATGTCACCATAAGAAGAAGACTTATTAATGTGGATTGTGTTTTATCGTGAAAATCAAATATCTTCAAACAAAAAGCGAGTGTCAGTCGAAAAGTAGTCTTACGCCGTCGAAACCCGCCTCTGGTCTTTCACTTGACTTGAGTTAGGAGTTGATAGCAATAAAAACGAAGCGAGCAAAGTGAGGCATCCTTTTCAAAGCCACCCTGATTCAATTAGCTGTATGATTTTATTATTTAATATGCACCCGCTCGGTTCGGCCGACGTCAACTCGAATGGATGAAGCGATTCCATTCCGATTTAGCGGTTATTATACAATTATTTATTCATTTGTTTCATTGTTCGCGACCGAAATGCCAACCAGCAGCGACGTGGAAATGGAACGGGTAGTATTAAAGGGTGAATTATTTTCATTATTACATATTGTTTCATTTTAAAAAGAGTATCAATTTTTTATAGGATTTTTTAAACTCTATTGGGGAATATATGATATGAAAACACTGTTTTATGGAAGAAAATTACAACAGTTTTGATCGGGGGACCGAGACTGTTCACTGGAGTAAAGTTCAAAAACAAGTAAGAGCAAAAGTCGGTTTAGGAATCCTAATGAAAGCAAAATGAATGAAAATAATTAAGACGTCTTCTTCTTAGGGTGCCTGTCCGTTTCGAACGTTGGCGATAATTCTGGCTATGATCACTTTGTTGGTTGATATAACGGAATAACTGTGTTGAGGTCTTTTTATACCATGCTCTCAAAGTCAGGATATTCTTCTTCGTCCTGGGGCCCCTCTTCCTTCAATTTTGCCTTGCAAAATGCATTGGAGTATATCTGCCTTGATTTCTCATTATATGTCCCAAGTACTGCAGCTTACGGCCCTTCACGATGTTGACCAAATCCGCGGTTGTGTTCAGCCTCCGCAGTACTTCTTCATTGGTGCTTTGTCTCTCCATGTTATCTTCAGGATCCTTCTATAAAACCATAGCTCGAAAGCCTGAAGTTTTGATAGAGTTTCCGCCTTCAATGTCCACGTTTCTACTCCGTACAGAAGCACTGAATGCACGTAACATTTAGAGACCCTTTGTTTTGTTTCTAGGGTGAGGTCATGGCTCTCAACACAGAGCTCATAGTCAAGAATGCACTTTATGCCTTTCCGATGCGACGTTTAATCTCTTGGGTATTGTCCCACGACTCATTGATTATAGCTCCCAAGTAGTTGTACTATGAGATGTTCAATTCTCATTTGGTTCACATACAGATTTGCTCCAGTTATGTTTTTCTTGCTGATGATCATTAACTATGTTTTGGCTGGTGTTTATATCCAGTCTATTTGTTCATTAAGTTTTGCATCCCTTCTATGGTACTGGAAAACACTATTGTATCATCTGCATACCACAGATTATTAAGCTTGACTCTATTGATTGAGATTCCTTCATCAATATCTTTTAGAGCCTCTTCAAAAAATTGCTCCAAGTGGTGAAATTATGCACCCTGTCCCATTCCCCTTAAGATTTTGACCTGATCTGTATATTCTTCATCTATTCGAGCAGAACACCACTGATTGATTCTAATACAGATTAGCTATTATTTTTAGGTCTCTTCCGTCAATCCCTGTCCTTTTCAGCAGAGGGACAATTATTAGTCAACCACATTAGTAGTCAATCAGGCATACGAAAACATCACAGGCGACATCTCTACATTTCTGAAACAATACCCGCACGCTAAATAAAGCTCCCCTCGTACCAATGGCGTTCACAAATCCAAACTGATTGGGCGCAATTTGTTCCTCACATTTCCGGTAAATTCTTTTGTGAATTACTTTTAAAAACAGCTTCAGCAGATGGCTCATTAGGCTTATGGTACTATAGTCTTCACAAACTTTTGCTCTTAGTTTTTTGGGCAATGGTACGAAGTCCGATTTGAGCCTCTATACTGGTATTTTTCCTGCCTTGTATATTTCATTAAATATTTCAGTTATTATTTTTATTTGTTCTGCATCTAATATCTTCAGCAGTTCTGCAGGAATTTCATCAAGTCCCGGTGTCTTTCTATCTTTCATTTGTCAAAAAATATTAAATAACAACACTGTAAGACCATTTGGAGAATGGAGAAGACACCAGTAACTATTATGAAGAGAACTTATGGGTTCTATCGCCTCAAGGACATTCATAAATACATCTGGACACAGAAGAAAAGAAAACTGAAATCAATTATTGATTATATCATAACAAAAACAGTTCACAAGCTATTAATTGCCGAAATAGAATTGCCTTGGAAATGGAAAGGGTAAAAGGTATAAAGACGAATAAAAAAACTGGAGAAGAAAAAAAGATATTTAAAATACACCTGTTGCAAAAGTGTTCCATAAAACACCTATATCAAAACCGGTTAGATCAGAAACTAGAAGAATTCAGATTTGGAACAAAGTGAATAAAGTGACAGTTCTAAAAGCATTAGCCGAAGGGGAACAAAAAACGAGCCAATATAAAATTGATTTAACAGAACAGACAATAGAATGCATCAAAAAGAGAAAAATACTACGACAAAAATATCTAAGAGCAAAGAAAGATTTAGAGAAATACAAAGAGCAAAATAGGGAAATTAAACGAAGAACAGGAAAAGGGAAGAACGAGAAACATGGAATAATATTCTATAGGTATAAAAAGCTCTAAATCTTGGAGAGAACTTGATACTCTATATAACTGAGCAACGGGGAAAATATTACAGGGAGCTACTGACAATTTTGTAGAAACTACAGAAAAACTAGAAGATCAGAACCAAAGTAAAATAGATTTGTCTATAGAAGAAGTCAGAAGGTGCACTGGAACTGATTAAATATTAATCTGAAAAGTTATTTCGTATAATCCATCAAATGTTTCAGAAAACCATCAATGGTGAAGACCTACCTGACAAGTCTAAAAATGCTTACATTACGTCAATATTTAAAAAAGGAGATAAAAAAAATTACAGTGGGATTAGCAAAATCTTATCATGGGTCAATTGTATTGCAAAGTTGTTAAAATAATCTAGAACAAAATAATAGTGGTAAAATTGGCGAAGATCAAGCAGGGTTTACTGCAGGACGGTACTGTATCGACCAAATATACACGGTCCAATAAATAGTCAAAAAGACAATGGCACAAAACAGAGCAATTTACTGTGCGTTTATAGATTTTAAAAAAGCATGGGACTCAGTATTAAGGCCAAGTTGTGTAATGCTATGCAAGATCTAAATATACCACAACAGTGGATATCAGTAGTGAAAAACGGCTTTAAGACAACAAAGGGATTGCTGCAAGGACTGCTCCACATCACTAATGCTATTGAAATCTTTTATAACAGACTCTTAAACTTTGGAAGAGGAAATGTGAAGGCATGGGGATCCCAGTAAGAGATGAATATGTATACATGAATGTTTGTGTAAGTGAATAGAATAATACTGGTTAATAAAAAAAACTGGTTTTATTTTTAGCGTAATTTTTTAGTTGCCGATATCTCAAAAAATCAATCTTACACTTAGGCCATTGTGCTTCTTTGCGACTCAGAAGATATAGAAATAAATAGACTAAATTGGAGTCCTATGGGTAGGAGAAAAATGTGCAGACCCAGGAGATCATGAAGGGAAAAAGTAACCGAGACAATGAAAACACTAGATTACAGGGTGGAGAATGGCAGTTAAAAAATAGACAAAAATAAGCGTTGAGAATAAAATTGAACAGACAAGACAGTGATAGCTGATATTCTTCTTCTAGTTCCTAATCTTTTAAAATACCGGCGACAATTACTGAGTAACTGAAGACTACTGAGATCATAAAAAGCATCAAGCAGAGAAAGCTGGAGTATTTCGGACATGTAATGAGAGGTCCCATATATAGGTTGCTACAAAATATCGTGCAAAGAAAAATAGCAGGCAAACGCAGTCAAGGACGAAGAAGAACCTCATGGTTGAAGAACTTGCGAGATTGGTATGGTGTTGATACAAGCATGCTATTTAGGGTGGCATTGAATAAAATTAAGATAGCTATGATGGTAACCAACGTTCTGAAAGGACATGGTACATAAAGAAGAAGGCGACAATTATGTATTATGTATTTTATCCGCAGCTACTGCAAACAACCCTATTACCAGTACCAAATTATTCAGGCACAAAATTCTTGGACATCCATAAGGTACATACATTTTATGTCTTATCATTCATAAGGTACATACATTTTATGTCTATTCATTTCTTAAATAGTGTCCATTCTCTACATTTAAGCCAATAGTTTTTCTTTCATTTTATCGATTTCCCTTTAAAATCCAACATTCTACTCCCTTGAGCGAATCACATTGTCAAAATGCTCTCGACTTCGTACCGTTTGTTATTTATATTTGATTGTATAGTTTTCATCAATTTTGTGCATTTCAAAGCGCTTCGTTTTGTTTTTGGATTAGCGATAAGGGCTTTTGTGAAATGTTTTGCAAAATGTTACTCGTAATAATTGGTAGAGATGTTCAGTTTTTAATCAAACGAGCCGTTTAATTAGAGCAAAAGTTATGCTTTTTGAGGGGTTTTGAGTATTTTATAAAAACGCGTCAATTAATTTAACCTGGAATGAAATTGGATCAATAGCTAATGCGTCGGATGCATGTGATTTGGTTTTGAGATTGAGTTTCTATTAAATGTATTAAATGGATAATATTTTTTATACTTCCCTGCTTTTTTTCCTGTTACGATATCTGAATCCTGGTATTTTTGTATAAGGTAGAGGCACCAGTACCTGACACTCTAAGGCCAGAAAGATATATTTTCTCATATTAAAACGTTAATTTTACTCAGATTTTTTTGACCTCTTAAGCAAAATGTATGATTAAGTTTATTACTAATTGTACATGTGAAAAAAGATTTGATTTAAATAAAACTTGCCAAAAAAAATTTATTTTTAAATACATGCTTTGTTCCTAATACCTGGCATTGCAAATTTTGCAGAATCCAAAAAAATACCCAACACCTGACATATCAAAAAAGGTATTGAAATAAAAAAAAAATAACTTATTTATTCAAATATCTAATACAAACAGGAAAAACTTTATTATTTCTGGAATTCTGTACATTTCACGATTATTTAAACTTGCTGGTTCGTTGATCTTCTCCACAATATCAGTATGATCATACCATATTGCATCCTCTTTATTTGGCCATTTCCACGAGTTAAAGTTGCTGTTTACCATACCACCAACAAACGCCTTATTTTCTTCTACTTCTTTTATTTTTCATGGGTAGTGTTGATCTTCATAACATAAATAGCAATAACATGGTCACCTTCTTTTAAATGAGATTTATTGAATGTTGAAATATTAGCTGGAATGTCATCACCACTATCAGATTCCAAATTTAATTGCTCATCATATAGAGATGTTTCAGAATTTGAATCACTTCTGCAGAAAAAATGGAAGTATTTTTGTTTTGTTTGAATTATTTGTTGATTGTAATAAGAGGATTATTACTTTGGTGGTCTATTATTTAATAAACATCAAAAACGTGATGAAGTCATTATTCCCATTTTCTAAATTTTCTGAAGTTCTCGACAAATTTCTAGACTTGACAACACCGCACGGGTCAGTGTTCTGTTGAAACCGAACTGCTTACAACACTTAGCTTAAATACTTATAATAATTAGAGATAAAAGATGTTTATTTAACACGAATACTACTATGGAACAACCAGAGAAGGAAATCCGGAAAAATCGACTGATTCCCACATTCGAACACCTCGGAAAGATAGTGCTCTCCAAAAAAGACGGTGGATACCTATATTTTTGTGCTGTTACAGGTACGTGAACGAATAGGCTGCCAAAGTTTTATTTTGATTTTTTTTATCGGGGACTTGTGACATTCTATAAAGAAGTGATATCGTTAATCAGTAATTTCATTCAATTCGAAACTGTGATTAAACAATTTTGAAAGAGATTCACAGTTCAAACGGTATTAAAAAATATTTGAAATATATTTTAATACAATCAGTATTATTACTTTATTCTTAATTTGTTTTTAATGGGAATATTTTTAGTTAAATATCTATTTTTAATTTTTTATTTGGAACGTGGAAAAAAAATTAAGTGCTCATATAAATTGTGCAAAGAGACAGACATTGTTCTGAATCTATTTTCTTGTATCATTTTAATATTAATTTACCATTTTTAATAGGGATTAATCTCAATTTCAAATATTTTAACAAATTAATTTGTTTTTTGTATAATATTTCCGAAATGGAAAACAAAACGTCAAAATAAAATGCATTTTAACCTGAAATTATGATTAATTCGCGTTAAAGATAGTGAATAAGACCGTCAATCAGACTTTGACAACTAGTCAGAGACTATAAACAATTTTTTACAAAAGTTGCATACAATATTTTTCTACGTTTATGTCAAAATGCTTGCTAGATATTGTGAAAAGTTCTCCGAGTGATTGCTGGTATAAGTAATCCCCCACTTTCTGGTTAAGAGCTCTGGGCGGATGAGTTGATAAGTTAACGGACACCTTTTTGTCTTGAGATTGGTAAATCGGTCTCGAAGGTGGAGGAACAAACGGAGAACTACTGCATTAAGAGAACCACTACGACAAATCGTAGAAAAGATATTACTGATTATGACATTCGGATATCAAAATCCCGTAGAGAAGGACATTCACAAAACGCAATGCCTTCTCGGTCGCCAATAGACGAAATCCTTGCCAATGTAGTATAAAGAAAAATCTCACGATCTGCAGATATAATGTTTAAAAATTGTATAAGGTAGGTAAGACTCAGTAGTGTCTCTATGTCGGTTCTACCTCAACAGTTCATAATTATTTTAACTTTTAAGTCAAATTATTTTACTTGCAGCGACATCTATTGAACGGAGGATGAGTCTGTGTTCTCATGCGCCGTAGTCGCTCTTGGAATCAACATTGTGGACTGTCATAGTTCAGCTATTATCAGCTAGACGGCCATATTTCTTTAATTTACGTCATTTTTATTCTGTTATTTCTATTAATAATTAAATAAAAAATTAATCGATTGCGGAATTGAACTCACAGTTCATCAAAAACGATGTGCCCGTCGCTAAGCCAGTCCTACTTCGATTAAATATTAGTATAAATACAAAAAAATCTTAGATCGTTGTAAAGGAGACAGTCATATATTCGTAAATAAAAAATTAACATATCTTTGAAAATACAATTTAATTATATACAGATTTAAGTTTAGATAGCAGTTTTAGGCTTACAGTTTATAGATAACAGTTAGACGTTTTATGGCAAATGTCAGATATTATGTCACGTTTTATGTTAAATGTCACGTTTTATGTCAAATGTCACGTTTTATGTCAAATGTCACGTTTTGTGTCGTACGTCATTTTTGTTTAGTAATTAAATAACAGATTAAAAATGACGTAAATTATATAAAATTGGCCATCTAGCGGATAATAGCTGAACTATGACAGTCCATAATTTAGATTCCAAAAGCGACAGCGGCGCATGAGAACACAGACCCATCATCCGTTCGATAGAGTAAATTAGTTTGGATTAAAAATTAAAATTAAAATATCGCCATCTAGCAGATAATTATGAACCGGCATAGAAACACTACTGACTCGTAATGCTCTCAAGGATATGGATTGACTATCAAGAGACATAATAGGAACAATCAAAATGAGATGGACGAATTCTGGGCAATGTGAAATTAACAATCAAAGAAACTGCCAGACATCTTAAAAACTTGTCTCCCATATCGTAAAGAATGTTCATCCTTCAACTAAATACCTATCCAATTACAACTAACATTATCCACGTATATGCCCCTACAGCTGACGACGACTTAGGTGAAGCATTTTATAATAAATTATCCAACACCTTCCAAATTTTTAATGTAATATCAGTTTCATTTTCTTGTTGCGAGGGTCCGTGTCTCCTTGCATTCTTTGTTACATCGCTGTAACTTCTATTTTCACTGACCTCTACCGTTTTTAGTTTTTTTGCTTTCAATAACTCTATGGGGCGCTTTTATATCATTGTCTTTGTTTGTTCTCTCATTTCTCATTGTTTGTAATTTTTTAGCTACATACGACTGTTTTCTTCACAATGAACAAATTTTGGTTTATCTTCCGGTGGTTTTTGGCAATCTTTAGTAAGGTGTTTACGAATACATTTTACACATCTTGGATCCTTTTTACAGTATTTCCACGTGTGTCCGTAAGCCTGGCATTTAATGACTCGGTTTCAATTCTCGTACTAAGTATGTCTGTTATGCCGTAAATTCTGTTTATATCTTCATCCTGTCTAAATGTTGAACATATAAACATATCTAGTTGTTTTTTAGTTTTCCATTTGAATTTCTTGTCAGCTTTAATGGCTTTATATTGTCGTTTTTGTAGGTCCTTTACAATTTCCTCTGGTGGCCATATGTGATGTAATTTCTAAACAACAACTCTAATTGCCTCTCTTGCTTATTTTCATAAGTGTGGTGCGAAAGTTTACTCGTATTTAATTTCTCTATTAGAGTTCTGTAATGATCGCTATTGGCTCTATTAATTTTTATAACACCACTGTTTATGATTTACATAGTACAGGTAATACCAGCCTCAGTCAGGAGCTTGCTCAGGTCAACAGCAATTTGAAAAAAACCTTCTACTACAACCGAAGGTGGTGGTTTTGGATTTTTGATTGGTTTTTCAGTTTGTATTTCTGCACTTGATTTATGCGGAGAGGGAGGAGATAATGAGGTATCCATTTTACATTTTTTGTTAGTTTTCCTGTTTTTGTTTCTTATCCAGCCCGTTTCATACGCTAAATCTTCTTCATCGCTGAAGTATTCAAATTTATCTGCTTTTAATTTCTTTTGTGATTCATCAGCACTTGCGGTTAACCCTGTACGCTGTTCGGCGTTTTCCAGCTGTGCTAATCTCTTTTCGATATCGGCGATTATTTGACTCAACCGTTGATTATCCATATTAAGTCTCTTAACATTTTCTTCTGACTGACACCATGGATTATAAAGCGACTGCTTATTTTGTGAACGTTGTGTATTCTCTGCGAACATCGCATTATTTTGTTGGCCTAGTAGTGCGTCCGTTTCGGTATGTATAAGAAACTAAGAAAACTATAGAAACTATAAGAAAATAAGAAACATGGCCATTGAAATCACTCACTACTAATGATCTCTTAATTACTACTTAATTACCACTGATTAGATAGCAGAGCTCTGAGTACGTCTATAGGGGAAATCGGGGTAATACCGCGCATAGGGGAATATCGCGCATCAGTATCTTGGCAACACGGCGTAAGCATTGCAACACTCAACACAGTGCGCCGTCTCGTATTTGCTAGCCGACCACATGTTTGTAATATGACTGCACTGCATTCGTAGTATTGGTTTAGACAAGGTCACAGATTGTTTGTTTTTCAAGATTTTGATGTAATTTTCGACTAATCTTTAACAAGAGGTAAGTACTTTTGTTATTAATTTTCATTAAAACTATTCAGTGATTATTTTGCTTTATATGTATTGATAATTTCACGTACAAAAATAATGCATTTTATTTAGTCATTAACGAACAGTGATAAGTTAAGTTAGGTTACTCAGGGGAAATACCGCGCAGCTCTGTCGGGGTAATTTCGTGCTGCGCGGTATTACCCCGTGTAAGAATTTTTGCTGATATAGTGTTTTTATTGCATTTTAGATTCCAAAATGCCCCGTGCTTACGTTCGGAAAACTGAAAGATCAAAATGGACAGAAGATGAACTAAAAGCTGCGATCACTGCTATACGATCTGGGCGACAAGTAAGAGAAATCGGTCGATCATTCAATATTCCAGAATTCACTCTAGGTGACAAACTAAAGTCCAATAGCCATAAAAAAATAAAACTTGGCAGGAAACCAATTTTTAATGATGAACAGTAATCCACCATAGTCAACCATGTTAAAGAGTTGGCGAATATGTTTTTTGGAGTCACATCATCAGAACTAAGACGTTTAGCATACCAGTTTGCTGAAGAGAATAAAATAAAACGCCGTTTTGACTCGATAAAGAAGATTGCTGGTGAAGATTGGTTAGAACTCTTTTTGAAACGTCATCCAGACATTAGTGTTAGAAAATCCGAAGGTACCAGTTAAAACCGCATTTCTACATTCAATAAAGATGAGGTTGAAAGATTTTTTAACAATCTGCTCACAGTTATGGAAAAGTTCAAATTTCCTGAGAGTCTAATTTTTAATGTAGATGAAACGGACATTTCTACGGTCCAGAAACCATCAAAAATTTTGGCACCAAAAGGTCAAAAGCAAGTAGGATCCGTAATATCTTGGGAAATAGGGAAAAATGTTACCATAGTATGCGCTGTAAATGTTTCAGGACAGTTTGTCCCTCCTATGTTCGTATTCCCTCGAATACGTATGAATCCACAATTAATGAGAGGAGGCCCAATTGCAGCAATCTACAGATGTTCAAAAAACGGTTGGATAAATGAAAAGTTATTCTTCGACTGGATAAAATATTTTTGTCAGCATATAAAGGCCTCGAAAGAAGATCCAGTGCTTCCCATATTGGATAACCATGGGAGTCACATTTCTTTGGAAATTTATACTTACTGCAGATCATACAGAATTGTTATGGTTTTACTTCCCCCTCGAATGCTTTCAATCGTGAGGGCGACTTGTATCTGAGAACTCGTACCCATGAAAAGATCACACATTTTGAACTTGCTTCCATTTTTACCAAAACATACCTGAGGACGCATGCCACGATGAACAAAGAAATATCCGGGTTCTGTGGTGCTGGAATATGGCCCATAGATCCTAATAAATTCTCTGAAGATGATTTCAGCTTAATAGATCACTGAAGTTTCATATATGCACGTTGTAATGGACTTAGAAACCGACGTTACCAATGATGACAGGGCCCTTGATCAGTCGAGATGTGACGAAACTCTGCAGAGAACTCCACCGAGAAATACCGAACCCCAACCGGGACCATCGAGATATGATGAAACTATACAGAGAACTCCACCTAGAAATACCGAACCCTAACCGGGATCATCGAGATGTGATGAAACTATGCACAAGACTCCATCTTATAAAGCGAAATTGAAATCAAACCAGCAAACTGCACCCCAGCCTGGAACGTCAGGAAATATTAAAACTCAGTCTAGTATACCCATTGAAAAGCTAGCTCCTCTTCCTTTCAAATTTATAAAGAAAAGTTTCAAATCACGTGCAAAACAACACTCAAAAGTTTTCCCTTCCACGCCACTAAAAACGCAATTAGAAATAAAACAAGAAAAGAGAAATATTAAGAAAAAATCTGAAGAGGCCAAACAAATGAAACCAAGAAAAAAACGACAGGAATCGTAGGAAAACTGGCTACTAAAGCAAAGAAACGACTTGTACGCAAGAAAGCTGGAGTTAGAAACTCACATTTTGATGATTCTGAGTCTAAAAGTTATGATGAGAGTAAGCTTTGTGATGATGATGAATTAGATGATGTAGATCTAACATTAGAAAATGAGGAGTGTTTGGTGTGCGGTGAATTCGGACGAGACAAAGAAATTTTGTACCGTTGTGTAGTGTGTTCGAATTGGGCTCATTCGCGATATGTGTGCCAAGGTCGAACGAAAGACAGAAAGTAAAATTGTCTCTTTAATGTTTTTTTTTTAATTTTGTCTTTAAGAAATCTGTTTTGTTTACAATATTTGCTTTATTACAATAAATTTTTTTCGAATAAAGTTTTATTTAATTCTGTGCAAAATTCCCCCGGTTTCCCCTACACTTGAACGGTCAAATAAATATGAAAAAAAAATTTCTTTTCTTTTTTTTTGCATATTTGTCAGTAATATAATTTATATCGTCGACGCGGAATTTATAATTTTTAAATGATAACCTTTTTAATGCTCAGTTTTCTTTCACCAGCTAGTCTTTTGGTCTTCAGTGGCTGTTCCTGTATAGTATGGTCTTCTCCGGTGATACCGAAGCTGAAGTCCGAAGATGCAGACGAAAACCCACTCGGCGAACCCGTCACCACTTTGCAAATATCACTGATAACAGGTTTGCCATCGTTTGTAGCACTGCTGGGTAATTTTGTGTTCGCCAAGATGCCCAATGCGTTTGGTCGGAAAACAACCATGTTATCGATATCCTTCGGAATGTTGGCGTCGCTACTGTTAGTCGCTTTCGGCACTCACGTCTATATGTACTCAGCAGGCTTGTCTTTTCTTTTTATATGTGTTGCTGGTGTATACGTAGCGCTTCCTTTATATTTGAGTGAAATATCCGAAGACCACAACAGAGGAAGAATATTAAGTCTCATTGGAGTTTTGATGCCTTTGGGAAATCTCTACGGCTACCTCTTAGGACCGATTACTTCCGTAAGAACGTTTACTTTACTTTTAGCGTTACCACTTCTGGTTCATTTGTTCCTTGTGTTTATGTATTTACCAGAATCTCCGGTGTATTTAGTTTCAAAGAAACAGATACCAGCCGCTTTGTGTTCATTAATAAAATTAAGAAAGAACAAAAACTCTGTAGAAATCGAAGATGAGTATTTTAAGATAGACCAGACGCTTAAAGCTAGAGAAAACTTCAAAGAAAGAGGAATAATGGAGTTGTTTACAAATAGGAGTGTCAGAAAAGCCTTGTTGATATCTTTATGTGTGAATCTTACACAGCAGTTATCAGGAGTTATAAGTATTTTGAAGTTTTTAGCTCCGGTTTTTAATGAAGTCAGTACTTCGTTTTCAGGCAATAAAGTAGCTATTTTAGTAGGTCTTGTTAAGTTTGTCAGCTTCTTTATAAGTTCTTGTTTAGTGGAGAAGTTAGGACGGAGACCTCTGTTGCTAACTTCTGCATTTGGTAGTTGCGTTTCCTTGTTTTGCATAGGTTTATTTTTCTTTTTAAAACAGCATACTTCAGTTACGATAGACGACATTACTTGGCTACCTATTTCGTCAGTCCTGGTGTTCAATTTCATGTACGCTTTAGGAATAGGAACCTTATCAATAACCATAATGAACGAGATGTTACCTACAGATGTTAAAGCAGTAGGTTCGGCTCTAGTTTTTACTATTTGTTACCTATTAGGCTCCTCCCAGGTGTTTCTCTTTCCGTTGATTAGTGAACATTTCGGAATATTTTACTGCGTTTGGTCGTTCAGTGTATGTTGCTTATTAGGGTTTGTTGTTATGTTCATTTTTTTGCCAGAGACGAAAGGAAAGAGTTTTCTAGAAATACAAGCCATTTTAGAAACATAAAAAGTTTTCAAATGGGACATGGAACAAAAAATCATCTCATTACAAATGTAAATTTTGATATTTTAAAGCCTTAAAATGTTTCAATTTGTTCCAGATTTGTGAATTCTAGTCTGTTTATGATAGTTCACTAAAGATAACGAGTTCTGTGGTTAGCTTCTGTGTAAGGTCCAATATTAATCGAATTTATTTTAATTACTTGTAAGTTTTTTATTTATTTTTACCGCTGAATTTCCTGATACAAAAAATCTGTAAACCACTTGAACCCTGAACATCACTTTGGAGATTATACTATCAGATGTACTTTCAGCTTTTGAGGCAGCCGTTAAAGAAAAACATAATAGGTACGGATCTGCTTTGCCAGGTTAAAAAATTATGTATGACAATTTTGAACAGTAAAATACTAATAGCATAACTGAAGACAGACACGGAAAGAGATATCGCCTTCTGTTTTTTCTTTTTATTTCTCAGAATTTATCCCAAATTTGGAGGTATCAAAGGCTTCTGGCAGCCTATAAAGCACACGTAAACATCTTATACTTGAGAATCAAATTTGTAGCCAGTAAATTCTCCGAACTATCAATGCGATAAACCAACAACATCGTTGCCAGTTTGTAATGATAGATATTCTAGCAATTTATCATTTAATCATTGACATGCAGCAAAATTATCATATTATTGATCGTTTTGTATTTGTTAAGGTATATAATAAAATGTATTTAGTAACATCAATATTTATGTATAATATTATATTTATATACAATACTTATATATAGAAAACATCTAAAGTACGATAACATTCTTTGTAAAAGTCATACATGACAACATCGCATTCTAGGACCGGTAGAAAGGAATAGTAGATCAACGTTGTCATAATATAGAGAGAGATAAATTGCTCATTGACTTCCTAGCTTAGCATTCAGTAGCGTATCGTTCACACTGTTGCAGTGACTTTTAAAAATTAATCTTAATATAATATGATATGAGACTTATATTTAACTTTGAAGTGTATACTTCTTATCACAAAAAAAAACACTTACTTTCAAATTCCATAATTTTGTACAAAACATACGAGAGAAAGAAACTTTCTATGACATTTAATGAAAAACTATAATTTTTTTTAATGACATTTTTTGTTTGTTACAAAAATTAATTATCAAAAAGACAGGTAGAGAGATTTACCCTGCTGTTATTTCAATGAAAGGTTTCTTTTCATTGGAATTACTTATATTTTAAATATACTAATTTACATAATTATGAAAATCCAATTCTGAACTTGCCGATTACATGAAGTGAACTTTTACTTTTAGTGAACATATAAACACTCACACATATAGGTATATTATAATTAAATAAAATAAATCGAATCGAATATACCTAATACAAATAAGAAGTATTCATTTTTTTTTAAGAGCAAAGTATATTGGTACAAAATGTATTTTAGTTTGAAAACTAGGTTAACAAAACAAACTTACTTACATACGAAAGTAATCTTAATAAAATGGTTCTACCTCCCAGGAAGTTAAAATATTAATCATCGTATGAAGACGACTCGTCGGCTGATGAAGAGCTATCGCGATCACTATTATTTATATTGATAATTAATGGTTCAACCGAAATGTCCACTCTTGTGTCTAAGTCCCACATTCTATCTTCTTCTTTTATAGTGTGTCTTATACAATTTTTCCAAGACTCAGGTGTGACATTTTGTATGGCAGTAGCTAACGAGCACTTCACCTCCTCCATTTTAAAACTCAAGTTTTCCCTTGCCACTTGGTTTTTTATTTGAGCCCATATAAGCTCGATATGGTTCAGCTCACAATGATAAGGAGGGAGGCGATGTACAATTATGTTGTTTGCACGAGCCATTTCATCGACTGCATATTTCTTGAAAACGGGTATATGTATCCTCGCGAGGTTTAATAATTGTACTTTCAACATGTTGTCATTGAATGGTATATTTTTTTGAGAGAGTCAGTTGATTATTTCACCTTTTCGCCAGGCAGTCGTTGGTGATGGCTCCAACCGTCGACTGTGGTATGACGCATTGTCCATAACAACGACAGAATTTGCTTCAAGGCTTGGTAGAATATTTGAAAACCAACCTTCGAATCTTTGAGCGTCCATTTCCTCATGTTAATCGTTGGTTTTCTTGGATTCCAATAGTAACAAGCCGTTGTCCAAAAAACCCGAATCGCTGCCTATATGTGTTATTATGAGCCTCCGTCCTTTACCCACTGGTGTTGCTCTTCAATGAAGGCTTGTCGACGACTTTTAATTTCCAAATCTTGCCACACCTTTGAGACAGTATGACCTTGATTTAGCCAAGTTTCATCTAAATAGTATACTTTTCGTCCTTCACGACGATACTCTCGGATTTTTTGTAAGTAATTTCTCCGCCACAAAACAATTTCATCTTTTTCTAAAAGAACACTATTCCTGCTTCTTTTTATATATTTAATGTTCATTTGTTCTAATGTTCGCAATAAAACACGTCGTGATATTTTGGGTATTGAATTATCGGAATTTATTTCAACTTCAACTTTCTTTAAGGTTGGGATTTCGTTCCGAAAAAAGAAAGCATGGAATTTCCTCCGAATAGCATATTTGGTATGATCTTCAAGCTGAATACGTTTTCTACCTCTGGTTTCAATGGTTTCAACAGGTCCATCATTCAATTTGCCTTTACTTTGTTTAAAATTGTTTACAATTCTGTATACACTTCTCGTCGAAACTTTAGTCAAATAACTACACAGGGTAACTACATCGTTGACCGACATACTTTTATTCCTTTCACGGAGTCCACAATACACATTGAATATAAATAGTTTTTTCTCCCATCGAAAAATTTGGACGTCGTTTACTTTTACTGCTTTCACTTTCCATATTACTCACAACAGTAAAATAAGTGTTCACTGCTTAGATAATCTAATCGATATGTGAGTCATGTCCTGCGGTGGGGCCACGATGAGTAGAATACTATTTTGCTGACGTCACGTTGCGTGGCAACGACGAATAGAATCGACGGTTGCTGGGCAACGTGACGTCAGCAAAATAGTATTCTACTCATCGTCATCACACCACTGTTTACTTCAATAGCAAAACAACTGAATACCTGAGTAGCCGACTTTCACCGACTATCGCGGTTTTAGGGAGGTGTAACTATTACCTTCTAAACTAAAATTATTATTTATTGTAATTAATTCAAATTTATAAAACAATAATAAAAAGTAATGGGTTGTACAGCGATGTAGTATATCTTTTCTAAGTAAAAATATTAAGAGAATAAAAGTTTTGATTCTAAAAATATGTCGAGTGGGAGATAAAAAAAATTGAACGTATTAAACGAGCACTGAAAGATGTAGGTATGTGGTATCCTTCATCATTTTTAGTGGCGAATTTTGATTTCTCGTCCCAAAAAACACCAGCTTACCAAATTTCGTGTTGTTATCCCATGCCTATTACGAAATATTTAAAAATAAAAGTTTAACTTTGACCCCCTTTATTTTGGTTATTATCAACTTTCGTACTAAAGTAAGTTAGTTTAAATCGGCCTATTTTAATCTCAGGAATCTAAGATTAAGTTATGGCCATTCGTTACCAAACACCATGTATATTATATTAATATTATATAATAACCCAAATGTCAACAATTATCATATTAAAATTAACATAATTATAAATAGGTACATATTTATTTAATACAAGTAGCTTTGTCGTAACTTCTTATGATATTTTTCGTACGCCATTGGAAGACCTACAATAGCAATGAACCATCACTATTACTTCCAAGAATTTACTGCCTAGATTTCTGGATTCTGGCTATAGTTAGTATTTAAACATCTTCGAATAAGATCATCAAAAAAAAAATTTTTCTTCTTTATTATATTTAATTATGAGTACACTACTATGGAAGACCAAATGCCTGCCAATTACGTTTAATTTTAGTTTTTAACCGATTTTATTTCCATTAAAGATCAAACTTCACGTTTTTTATATTGTTCCAAGTCAATGAGACATACTGCGTGTTTTATTTATTCGTTTAACTAATAATTAAATTGATATGTTTAAGATGTCAAAAAACTGTATTATATATACTTCATCTAATTTACTTACCGTTGCACGTCATCCGCGTCATAGCCCGTGAGGTCACATGATACCAACACGAAATATTTAGGCGGTAGGTGTGTTCTTTTTTAGAATCACTTTGTCGAGTACACTAGCATTACAGCCACTAGACATATTTTATTATATACGCGTAGAAATAATATTTAAAGATTTCTATTAATGTTCACAGAAATACACAATAATATGTTTCATTTAATTTGTATAAATGCATTATAAAGCGTTTTTATGAAAAACATTTGTTCGGAACACATTGTAACTGTAATCGAACGAAGGTGATATTTTGGCATAAATTGGTAACACTTATTTGACAGTTGCGGTGTTGACACAAAATCATTTCAAATAAATAAGTAATGAAAAAAGTGTTGTTTTTGCAACTTCGATCTCTGTCAATGATAATGACGTGCAACGGTAAGTAAATTACATGGACTGTATACTTTTTTAATTGTAATGTATTGATTTAGTTGTAAATATTTGTGTAATAAATTATTTATACCTTTGTTTTCTTATCACTATGGTTCTTATGATATACGACAGAAATCAATTATGCTGATTTTTTTGTCGCGTAGGTTTTAGAACGACCCATATTAGCGACATAAGTAAATCGTACCAAACGACAGAACACATAGTAAAAGAAACATACCACCTAATACATGAAAAACATCTGCAACATTCCTAAGAAAAAAATTAATAATGATAATAGGAGTTTGGAATGCAAAAGTCGGAAAAATAAAAATACAATATACTCCCTCTATAACGAACACGGTTATTACGAGGTTTCGCTTATAACGAGGTATATAAGACGTCCCATGAAATTTCTATTAAACTATAACCCTCTATAACGGCACAAATTTGGTTATAATGAGAGAAAATATGATCAAAAAACGTGTTTTTTACGATTTTGGCCCGGCCGTGGCTATAAATAAATACCCTTTTTAACTTCCGTCCGCAATAAACTTCTTCTTTTTAATCTACCGACTGATATTGTGTTGTCAGAAATTTACAATTTATGATTCAAAAGTGTCAGTGTAGGGGTTTGACCATTCGCACCTAATAAACTACATAAAGAGGATTAAAAACATGACAAATGAAACAAATTTCACAAGAATTCCATTTCATAGTTGTTTTTGACGTAGATGTTTATCGTTTGTTTCCTGATTGTGCTTTCGCGTCTTGAAAGTTGTGTTGTAGATTACAGTCACATAGATTACATACTATGACTACTAAAAGAAAAGCATTTACTTAAGAAGAAAAAATTAACATCCTTAAAGATGTTGAGAACGGTAAGAAGAAATCAGAAGTTTGTAGTGAAAGAGGAATTTAAAGTTCCACTCTATCTACCATGCTCAAAAATAAACACGAGATTTTCGAAGCAGGTTCGACTTTTTCCGGTAAATCGAAAAAACTACGTGCCGCAACTAATAAAGAACTCGATACTGCAATAGTCAAATGGTTTACCGTAAACAGGACTGGGAAGTTCCAATAAGTGGACCACTGCTTCAAGAAAAAGCAACACAGTTTTCGCAGGCGTTAGGTGATGATGAGAATTTTAAAGCATCGAGTGGGTGGATGAGCCGTTTTAAGGCCAGGCACGAAATTACGTGTGGAAAAATTTGCGGTGTTTGGTTTTGAAAAAAGGAAGTTAGTCGTTATTGGGAAATCTCAAAAACCACGATGTTTCAGAAGTTTGAATCAGCTTCCTGTCACTAAATTTAATAAAAAATCGTGGATGACGGCAAAGATTTTGACGTGACAACGTCTTAAATTAGGTTGTGGCTCGGAGTCATTCATGAAAAAGTGTAACGCCCGCTCACGTCTGTTACGATGAGTCACCGAACGAGAGAGAGGCCCGCCGGACCGGCGAATTCCTTGCGTCTCTCTCCCACTCAAACATGATCGGTCCGCTGCGCGCGCAGCACTAGAGAATTAGGCGCGTTGAATCGGTGCGTGCTTGTGTCTCTGTCTTTCTCGAGCGTTCTTGGCGTTCAAGACACATTTCAGCAGAAACACTTCCTTTCATTTCATATTTCTCCTATCATCGTCCTATCCTCAACAAAATCACTCAAATAGAAATTAGTTAAGTTTAAGTTTACATGTACAATGTTTTAGTAAACAAAATATATTTCTATAGTTAAAATTTGTGCAATTCTTATTTTCATTCAATTCCTTGTTCCTATTGTGCAATTTAATAATATTCATATCAATAAATATTCTACCGAGAAAAAGACGTTGTCACGTAAAATCTTCGCCCGTAAAACCGACTTTACAGGCAACCGATTTTTTTTTATGAAGATTTAACTTACAAATTTGTTTCAATTTCTTTTTTAAAAAAGCAAACATTGGTTTAAGGTTTAAATACCAATAACATTATCACAGGAAACTTTAAAAAACATTTAATTATTATATTAGAAACTTTGAATGATTCATTGTTGGGTACAATGTGAAACTTTTTTTACAGAAAGTTTTTTTCGGTAAAAGAAAAATTGATAGTGCATTGAATCGGCGGCATTAAGATATCTGTTCCGTGATACAAAAAGTGAAAGTTGACAATGACTTTTGACAGTTTGTTTTGTGTTAATTTATAGCTGGACTCTATCTTTATTGTTAATCAGATGAATTTCTATATCAGAAACAATTGAAAAACATAACTTTTAGACTTCTACATTAGAATCTACATTATTTCGATGTTGTTTTCTCTTGTTATTGAACTCTTTATCTAAAAACAGTGAGTAATCAACAACATGTGTACAGGACACCTTGAATACCGTTATTTAAATGAATATAATAGACCAGGAGCTTGAAAATTTACATGGAGTTTTACAAGACGTACAAGATAAATGAAGGAAATTGAAAGGAGGTATAAGTTTTGCCATAATACCTAAACTATTGATAAGTTCCTGTCTTTGTATTTCAAATTTACTACAAGCGTAAAAAAATGTAAAATGGGGCATACAAGTCAGCATGAAGAAAACAGAATATTTAGTTATCAATTCAGATGCAAGGTTTGAAGTGTTGATAGACGAGGACGTGGAAATCAAACAAGTGGAAAAATTTAAATATTTACGTGCACTCATTGATAAGAACGGCTTGGGAGAAACCGAAATTAAACACCGAATTAATCAGGGATGTAACATTGTAGGATGTCTGAACTCCTTATAGGGCAAACCATGGTTGAATCAGTTCTTTGTTATGACTCCGAAGTATGGACAATTAATGCAGACCTGAAGAGAAGATTGTTGGCAGTTGAAATGGATTATTTGAGAAGAAGTGCTAGAACATCAAGGCTGGAGAGGAAGACCAACGAATCTATAAGAAATAACATGAATGCTACATAAAAGGTCATTGCCAGAATAGAAAGAAGAGGTTGGCACCTATTGAGAATACCTGACGAACGTTGGCCACAAAAACTTCACAGATGGAAGCTCCCTGGAAGAATTTTTTTTTTGTTGAAAAATTTTAAAACATTATTCAGTGTTTAGTTGGGTAAAATAGGATATCGAGTCGTTGGGTAAAACTGGGTACTATTCCGTTTCGTCCAACCAAAAAGTAGATTACGTATAAACAACTATTGAAGCCAGAGTAAGAAAAATAAAAATGAAACTCTCGAACGAAAAAATTCAGCAAAGAAAGGACTAGGGCGTCACAGACCAGTTTTCACAGCAGAACAAGAGGAGGAGTTGGTGGAACGCATTTTGTTAATGGAATCATGACTATTTGGTTAAACTTTGAAAGACTTTCGAAGTTTGGCTTTTCAGTGAGCTCAACGCAATGGATTAGATAATCCATTTAATAGAGACAAAAAATGGCTGGTAAAGCTTGGTTATACAGCTTTCCAAAAAGACATCCAACCGTTAAACTTCGTACCCCTGAGCCAACATCTCTAGCTAGAGCCATGGGTTTTAATAGGCCTGTCGTAAAAAATTATTTTTCCTTGCTTACTGGCGTGCTTGAAAAATATAAAATACCACACGAACGGATTTACAACGTTGACGACACGGGTGTAATGACTATGCTATGCCAAAGAAAAGATCGAAATGTTTATCATTGCGTGGGAAAAGGCAAGTTGGGTGTATATCGTCAGCTGAACGTGGTGTTCTTGTTACTGTGGAAATTTGCATGAATGCTTCTGGTGTATCTATGCCGTCCACCTTCATTTTTTAGTGGAGAACTTTTGAAGTGGGACATCGAAAGATTCTTTTAATTGTTGACAATTGTACAGCCCATCCGGAAGTTAACGATTTAAAAAATATTCAACTTCTTTTTTACCCCCAAATTGCACATCTGTTCTGCAACCGATGGACAAGGGCATCATAAGCTCCCTTAAAGTTCACTACAGAAAACTTTTAGTTAAGCGGATCATGAATAATGTGGAAAACCATAGTGAATCTCCTGTTACTTTATTAGATGCCATAAATTTCATCCACAAAGCATGGACACTCGTATATAAAAAATCATCAGAAAATGTTTTGGTCATGCGGAGTGGGCAAAGACTGAGGTAGAAAACGAAGAAGATGAATATCCTGTAGCAGAGTGGTTGAGTCAGTGACGAAAGTGATGAAGATGGAGCAGACAATCGCGGTGAATTTACGCAAGAAGGTCCTAAAAGATAAGATCTGGAAAGTGTTTTAAATGTTGTAAGAAACTCCATCCCAAGACAAAACGCAAATGAAAAAGAATACAACTGTTTTATCTTTAGAACATATGATAGATAGAATGATATTTGACAATTTAAAGCAGTCAAAAATGACAGACTTCTTTCAATTGCAGAAACAATAGTTTATGTTATCCTTGAAAATACACTTTATACATTATGTAGTTGGAAAAAATGTAAGTACAGATTTTTTGTTTTAACATATATCATTGTCAATAAACGTAAACAACTCTTTTTTGTTTTAATGTATTTCATTGACAATAAAAGTAACGCCATTCAAACAATATGTAGCATCTTATATTTCACCGAATGGCTTCACTATAGGAAGTTAATGTTTTAAAAAACTACATATTCATATGTATGCACAGTATTATTGTTGTCTGATATAACAAGATCTGCCTATAACGAGGTAATTAGTCTGCCGTTTCAGTTCTCGTTATAGAAGAAGTCTACTGTAGATAACCATTTGGGAGCATATTTTTGTTTTAATTATAATCCAATTTCTAATATTTCATTCTTATTTGTTAATACCTTTCACGATTGGCCTTTCACAGCTTCTTTATCCCCTTAGCGATCATTCTCTTCATTTAAAACTTCCAGTTTTTAATAATATATTTTCTTGGTTTCTGTAATTGATTTATATTTGGATAATTCTTCAATCGGTAAAAGATCCTCTTTTTGTGCAATTAAAAAAACAATTTCCTTTTGATACAGAACAATTTATAGTGTATTTTTATGTATGAGAGAGTAATAAAACAATAAATTATGTATGCAAATCCCTAAACTGTTGATACGGGTGACTCAATGAAAAACAGATATTTGTCAACAAGTTTACAGAAGTATATAGGAAAACAATTTTAAATTGAGTATGACCACCAGGTATAAAGGTTGGAGCAGAATAGAATACAATAGTTGTGAGGGTTACTAATCCCTAAATAAGGTTGCCAGTGTCGGAGTGATGGAGGTTAACAGGTACTAATGAATTTGCAAGAAATGTAAGATGTTTATTTTATTGGTTATATATAACCAATAAAAGTTTAATAAGTACCTACCTATTTGCAAAATAAAGTTTAATTCTTTGCCTATTTGCAAAATAAAGTTTAATTCTTTAGATAAAATAAAACGTTTTATTTTATCTGAAATGAGTGCATTCCACGAAGTAAGGGTTTCAACAATCAAACATTTAATTCTTTAATTCCAGGAATCTACGACAGTAATTGACTAGATAATTACCTTCTAAACTTATTCCACAGAAAATGTGATAGTGGGTTTTTCCATTTTGTATATAGGAAGGTCCAAGTGGCGTATTCAAAATTCTTAACAGTTCACTAAAAGTAGGTACTTCAGTTGCAAGGTGCAGTTTATTGTGTATACTAGTGTTATGGAAAATTTGGAAGTGCCGTGTAAACGCCGAAAAATTGGTCCTCTAACAGTTAATGAAAAAACATTAATATTTAATTGTTTTAAATCATTTACAGACAAACGTTTATGTGAAAGTGTTGATGAGACCGTTGAGTTAGTTAGCAGTACACTTGGTGTTGGGAAATCTACGATTTACAGAGTTATTAAAGAAGAGAAATGTGGTAGTTTTCAAATGCCACGTAATGCTCCAGGGAAACCAAAATTTCAAATAGAATATCATTTTAAAGAAGGACTTCGACGGAAAGTGCATGAATTCTTCTTTAGACAAGAATTTCCAACATTGGATAAAGTTCTTGTCTCAGTTCGAGATGATAAGGATTACCCAGAAATGAGTCGAAGTACGTTATGGAAACTTTTAAAAGAAATAGGCTTCCGCTGGAAAAAGAATCCCGGAAAGTCTATTTTATTAGAAAGAAGCGATATTGTCATATGGAGAAGACATTTTCTAAGAACCATAAAGGAAATGAGAAACCAAAAAAGAAAAATATTTTATCTTGATGAAACATGGATCAACGAGGGTCATACACCAAATAAATTTTGGCAGGATGAAACTGTTATAAGTCAAAGGCACGCTTTTGTAAATAACTTATCTACTGGTTTAAACCCACCATCAGGAAAGGGACGCAGGCTGATAATAGTACACATTGGCAGTTCAGACGGTTTTGTTGAAGGTGGTTTATTAACTTTTGAATCAACTCGTACCGGTGACTACCATGAAGACATGAACGCTGATGTCTTTCAAGAATGGTTCGAACAAATGATAGATCTTCTTCCTAAGAACTGTGTAATAGTAATGGATAATGCAAGTTATCACTCCAGACTTATAGAAGGACTGCCCACAACAAAGTGGTTAAAAAAGACTTGCAGAATTGGCTGAGTTCAAAAAATATTACGTACCATCCCGGATCTATAAGAAAGGAACTTTATTCGTTGTGTGCCCTTCATAAAGAAAAATTTAAAAAATACGAAATTGATGAAATTGCCAAAAATCGTGGAATGACAGTACTTAGATCCCCACCATATCATTGTGAATTAAACCCGATTGAACTGGTATGGGCACAGATAAAGAGTGAAGTTTCAAGAAAAAATACCACTTTTAAAATTCATGATGTTAAACAGTTGTTTTTGGAGGCCGTAAATAATGCAAAACCTGAAAACTGGGAAAAGGCAGTAAATCACACTATTAAAGAAGAGGAAAAAATGTGGAAGCTGGACAATATTACTGATAAAATGATCGAGCCAGTTATTATAAATCTTGGTTCTGAAAGTTCATCTTCTGAATCTGATTTGGATTTGTAACAAGTAGCTGTAAGTTTTATATTAATATTTTTATTCATCTATTTAACATACCTTAGACGGTTTTAAAAACTCTTTTTCTCTTTTGTAATTTTTAAAAATTAAAAAAAATGTGAATTTTTTAAAACCCTTTTTAATGTATTCCAGTCAGTTCTAATATAGTGTGTGATAAAAGAGGTCACTTTTGTTTACATACACATAACACTTTATAACACTGAAATAATTCATTTATTTTTTACAATTATTCAAAGTAATTTTTCAATTAATCTTGAGCACGTCCATGGAGTGGTCGGAGCTACCAGTTAAAATTATGATAATTACTCTCTCGTTCATAAAAATAAACTATAACACACACAAATTAACATACAACAAGAAAAATAAGGTTATTTCAACAAAAATAAAGAAAAATTGATAGAACACAATTACCAACCTACTAATTTACACAAAGTTTGCTTTTAATAATGAAAAGAGCTAGAGGTATTATGAAACCTGGTGAGACACTAAAGTGTACTTTCATAATTATACTTTGGAAGATATTTCTAAATCAGCACATATTAAATATGGCTTTTTACGAAATAGTAGTCACAGTAAACAATTAGAAGAGTCCATTTATGTGACGAGGAGTGTTTGTTATACAACATGTAAACTTTTTCAATTTTATTAAAATACAGTATCACCTACTGTACCACTTTCTTTTAATTTGTTCTACTTATTCTCCAATAAAACTTTCTTATATTGTTCTACATTTTCTTTAATTATATTCCTGACTGTCTTGACTCATTTAGCATAAAAATTATAATGAACAAATGCACAATAAAACAAATAAAGCACCAAAAGAAACTTAACAATAAAAAACTTTACTCAAAATTTTATTACAAAATGATACACTGTAACTGGGTATTAAAATTGTAGGTACTGTCTTGTGAAATAATCAAAACCACCATGGACCAATACAAACTTATAAATAAATCATCTAGGAAAATAATAACACATTTATTTATTTTGATACACCCACTAACGCTGGTCTCAGAACTCGATCATGGAGTTTGTATCCTATTTTTGAGACTATCACTACTGTGTTTGGATCTTTACCCTGCACCTCCTGCAAAAGAAATATACTCATTCAAAACTATCTTAGTTCAATATTAATTGCAGAAAATAGACTGCCTGCTAGAATACAAATCTCTCTACATAGATAACTTCCCACAATGGATATATTATTGATTAAATATGAAAACATAAGAATAAATTACTTTCTCATATAGTTCCTTATGATTGTAACCTGCTTATACACTCTAAAAACTTGTGATATCTTAGACACACCGAAAACGGATGATTCTGCAGAAAAAACTGTTTTTCAAACACATGTATATGAAATACTCTTACATTATTTATCAATATTTCAAAATATTAACTTTTTCTTTTAATAATAATACCTACCTGTTGAAACAGAGCTTCGTGGAAATTGGGATTAAACTTTTCATCTATAGGATTCACTTTTTCAAGTCCGTGCCTCTTAAAAACACTCAACAACTGAGCTTCTGTCATCTTAAGACCTTCATATAAACTTTTAAGATGAGGATTATTGCTGCTAACTTCCTCTTTAGGTACAGTCTCTGTAGCTTTGTTCAAAACATCCGCAACATCTAGTAGATCTTTACAAAAGCTTTGGATTCCATAAATTTTGGCTTCTGCTATTTGTTTGGTCAATCGTGTTCTTAAGTTTTCAGTTTCAGCTAATGCCCTTTTGTATTTATCCTGGAAACAACAACAAATTCATTAGACACAGTTTAAGCATTTATGATCCACAAGAGACTTACCATTAACTCATCTTTCTGGCTCGTTAGTTCTGTAAGTTGTTTATTCAAATTTTCAATATCTGCGTTAGCTTGAGACTTCGGTTCTGTCTCGTTAGACGTTTGTGATTCATTCTTAGCTTCGGAAGGGGTTGTCTTTCGACGTGAAGAAACAGCTATACTTCTGCAAATATACATTGCGCAATTATTACAAGTAAACTCTACATAAAATACTGAATATATTACCTGGAATTGAAAACAAGAGAATCACTAATGGTTTGTCCACACTTTAGAAAATTTCTTACACTAATTAATGCCATTTTTGGAAATTTGGAAAATTCGTTCCTAAAACTTTGAGGTTATCTCTAGAAGTGGAACTGAAATGACAATCGATTGACGTCACGCTTCTTCTGATATAAGCACTAAAAGTAAAGGATTAACAGAAAAAGAATCTAACTCAGATACCTATTACCTATTGACAAAATTAAAAGAACTGACATTTTTAACATAAAATAGGGTTTGTCTTAAAATCTTAGATTAAAGAATTAAAATGATGTTGTTATGAAAGGGAATTACCCAAATATGTATGATTTAAAAAAAAAAAAGAAGATTTTCAAAAGTCATAAATACATATAAACATCAATTTTGACGTTTTTGTCATGGTCAGTGCACTTTCTTACTCTTACTACACATTTGAGTAATTGTTTACTTAATTATGCATAGAGTTGAAATTAATTAATGAAAGAAACGATGAATGAAATTACTCAATGTAATTGGTTCTACCCACACATCTATCAATATTAATACTCAGTCTACAGTTCCTGCCTTTGTGACACAAAAAATGTTGGATTCTTCACCTGAAGATGAAGACTTCCCTGGACGTCTTTTACACCAGGTACTTTTGCAATAGATATTTTAATTTTTCCGCTTGAGATATTCTTACTAAACTTCCTGCACGCAACAAATGTGTATAACTTTCTTCCTTTCTTCTACAGGCTGCTCTATGGGATAACACAGAATTGCTAGAAGACTTACTGGCTGGAGGTCAACAAAATTTCATCAATTCTCAAGACAGTTGGGGTAGAACGCCCCTGCACGCAGCTGCTATTACTGATAACTCAAAATGTCTTCAGTTTCTTTTAAATTCCGGTGCTGACCCAAACATTCAATGTGGGCTACGAGGAGAAAAAAAGGTATGTATATGAATCAAATTGTTTCTTTCAATTATAAGAAATTTCTGGCAATAGATATATGCCATCTCTCAGCCAATAGATAGCTACATATTTGTGGTTTTTTAATTATATTTGTCATTAGAAACTTAACAGAATAGCGACGAATCTTAGATCAGGCCAGGATCCACAAAGGATTGTCAAGCTAAAGATGATGTTGATGATGAATTATATATGTTATTTTACACTATTTGTTTTTAGAGTTGTTTATAAATGCAATAAGAGCTGTATGTGTGATATATTATCACAGCGAAGGCATTGAAATGAACTTCTTGAAACTAAAAAATATTGAGGAATTTTGTATTAATGTCTTGTTTCAGACACCATTGCATTTAGCAGCCGAACATGGGCATGTGAAGAACATTTTGAGTTTGTTGCAACATAATGCAGATCTCTCCATAAGGGATTCAAAAGGGATGACAGGTATTGACTTGGCAGAAAAATGTGGTCATGTGAAGTGTGTCATGGTTCTTAAAGAGGCTTCAGGTAAGTTTTTTTAAGAAAATTTTTATTTCTTGTGTAATATTTGGTGTACAAAAATGAGAATAACTTTTTTTATATTGGTATTCAACATTTTAATTGTAATTCTTATTTTTCTTTTCTTTATCTATTTACTTTAGATGTTTTTATCTGTTTTGTTAAATTCTCTTTTCACATTTGAATTCTTCCTTTTATATAGTAAAGTACATATTGAGCAGTAAGGGTGACAGTACGTAAACCTGCCATACTTCCTTACGATATATGTCTCTTTTGATATATTTCCATTAATTCGAACTGAAGCCACCTCCAATACATACAAGTCAGCAATCATCTAAGTATTTCCATAAGCTGGTCATGCCATACTATACCAAAATCTTTTTCATAATCAATGAAACGCATAGAAATCAACATTACATAATGATAGAGTTGAAGTAGAATTTGTATACTGTTCTTCTCTCATTTTTTTTAGCTTTTTTAAGTTATTATTAATATTTTTTTACTATTTGTTAAAATGCCACCGCAGTTGCCTTTTATTACATCAGCCATCTGTTTCATACAGCTTCCCATTGCTTAATTTTTACTCTATTGTGTGATCTCAATTTTTCATTTGTAACATCAATAATAGTTGTTTTTATGGCTTTTCTTTTGCCCATTCACTTAAAGTATCAGCCACATCAATGACATTTCTTCTTATTTTATTAATTTTCTGTAAATTCTAAGTATCATAAGTATTTTTAGTGTCTTTTTATGTCTTATATTGTTTTTCCTTGTTTTTTTGTTATTATAAATATTTCTAGTAATAGTACTTTTGGCTGATATTTCTTATTAAACTGTTAGAATATTGTAGATTGTTTTTTGTGGCATAATAATGTTAAGGTTGTTGTATAGTACATTTATGTGTACCTTTTATTTCTTTTGTCAGTTTTCTTTTTGAAGAAAAATATGCTACTACCCCTTACTATGTACACTAACTTAATCCCTGCCTAATGTAGATGTGTAATTATTATCTCACTAGGATCAATAACAATGGAGGGAAACAAAATATATGAGGAAGCAATAACTTTTTCACAAGTGACTACAAAGTGCTTGTTTTATTTACACAATATTATGAAAACAAAATTGATGAAAAGGACCAAAATAAGATGGCAGTAGATTCCATAACAATTAGGAATTGAAAGAGCTAGAATACAAGCAAGACATTGTCAGGAAAAATTATAATGCAAGATCAAAAACAACTGTATTTCCAAGTGTAAAAAGGAACTTATATAAATTGTTCCTTAGTAGGAAGTTTTTGTCTGAAATTGACAGAAAAATTGTAAAAAATTATAAGTATATTTAGAAACCTAAATGCTCTGAAAACAACCCTCTTTTTTGAAATGTGCTGTTAGCTATCTCAAATAACCAACCATTTGTTTACATTTTTTCTAGGACATAAAATACCTCATTGCATTACGATTTTACATTTTTCTAAACATAAAATGTATTTTTTACAAAAATTATATAAAATATATTAGTAAAAACATAATCAAATAACAGTTATCCAAAGCCAGCTGATGTACTTGATATTTATCAAGAAAATTAACAAATCATGGCATAAAATTAATTGGTTATACAATTTGTCACAGTAAGATCAAAGACAAAATCTTATCTTATATTAAATAAGATGTATTTAAATCAAGTGAATGTTTGTAGTAAAGTAAACATATAATTATGTGAGTTGATAAAATCAACCAATACTTTTGCATCTCACTTTAATAATATAAATTATTGGTACTAGTGGAGTAAGGGGGTACAATGTCTACGGATTTGTAATTTATATCAATGAATTCTCTTTCACTTACTGATATTGTACAATGATTTTTTGTATTGTACACTAGTGTATAATAGACCAGCATTTATGTGTGATTGACCTAAAGAAAGCGTTTGACGGAGTAAGACTCAAAGATGTAATCCATCTTCTGGATAAGAGAGAAGTTCTTCTAAATATACTCGGCCAAAAAAGAGACTGTGTGTTAGAGCGAGAAATTTCCTGCAGAGAGGTGACAGGTGATAAGTCTGGGAGGCGCCAAATACAGAAAAGCCCAACATTATGGTCCCATTTGGGCGGTGGTGGTTTTAGCTGGTAACGAGCCTGGCATTGGACCTTCTGGCTTGAGTCCCGCACTGTTCTGTGAAGCCTTCAGCTCTGCAGTTCGGACATAAAGTCTTTCCACCACCTTGAGCAAACAAAAAAAAAAGGTTACACTAACCTACTTTTAACAAAAAAAAATAATAGTTTGTTAGCCTGTTTAGGTTAGATTTAGTTGATTTAGGTTAGATTTGGTTATGTTAGGTGAGGTTATATTAAAACATTTTATTCTTACCTATAACAAAAATGACTGGTTCGTTAGCAGTTTTAAGTTAGATATGGTTAAGTTAAGTTTCGTTAGGTTAGGTTTGGTTGGGTTGGGTTAGTTTAAGTTAAGTGAGGTTACATTAAATTTTTCAAATAAAATTTTTAGGTCTTTTCAAAGTTAAAACTGGCAACAATGTCGAATGTACATAAAATTTTACTTTATCTTTATGTGCAATAAGCCATATTGTTTTGAAAGATTAAAATTCGTGATTACTTTAACTACACACAAATTAGAAATGTTTGGAAAGGTTTTTTACTGTTTTTATTTTCTTTTTTACAATAGGTAATCTTTAGTATTTTTTAATTTAGTAGCAAGTTCGGATTATATTACATATTTCTATTTAAAAATTCCTCTATCTGTACGAAATTAGTAGTCTCTATCATCATTGGTTATCTACCAAACGATTTGATAAATACGAAATTGGACAATTGTGTCATTTAACGAGATATAAATGAAGTCAATCAACTTTAACCGTGAGTTTCCTGTGTACATCTTTTCCACAAGTCTAATAGTGTCGATTTTTAAGAAATTATTAGATGTTTGTCTTGAATAATAGCCAAGTGGTAGGTGGAATGACAATCTTCGATATATTCAACAATCCGCCAATGAACAAAAGAAAAAGAAGAAGAATTTTTTGTGTTAGCATAACGATAATAAAATGTTGAACTATGTACTTAAACTTCCTTCACATTCTTGACCTTTTCGCTCGTGTACAAGGAACTTGTACAAAAATCTTTTGTTTATAAACGATATTGCCTAATCTTATCACAAGTTGTAATAAGCACTTTTCCGCTTTTTTCTTATAATCTTGAGTTTACTAATGATATATTTAAAAATAATCGTATTGATTTATAAATTCTTCATACGCTGTAATTATCAAGAGTCCACAATCTCTAAAATGATAACCCCTTGGCGTGAGACTTTGTCATTTGAGGATTTGAATCTGTGTGTTTTATATAGTACGGTAAAATTGTAACAATTAGAAAAATATGTCTTTTTAGATATATTCTACAGTACATTTAAAATTATTAATGCTATCTCGATCTTATTTACCTGTGATCTAAAAAGCCTCATTTGTGTTAAAGCTTAAAATTTCGCACAACTAGAACCTTCTTTTTAGATTTTCCTTCGATTTTAACTTACATTGTATTTCTTCTAAGACCTTCCTTCGATTTTATCTTGCATTTTATTTTTATGCCCTTATTAGATGGCCTAAATATTCGAATTTCGTCCTTGTCAGTTCTTCCTTTTTTATTTAATTTCTCCATAGCGTAATTAATTTCTTAGATACAAGCTCTTATAGCGTTACTTTAATCCTTTTTCCAATTTGTGCACTCTACATTATTCCCTTCCACTTTATATAGTTATATAGTTATATATTGTTCCACCTTTAATGTAGCAGATTTGCCCTCTGCATCCTCAGATATTACCCATCTAAATTTAACACAAAATTGTGGACCAAATATCCACCTTTCTCAATCTCCAGTATCTTCAGATTACTTGCAATTCAGAATAAAAGAATAGAAGGGAGAGTTACTGAAACTCAAACACACTCTAAGCACATCTCCAGTATCTCCAGATTACTTGCAATTCAGAATAAAAGAATGGAAGGGAGAGTTATTGGAACTCAAACACACTCTAAGCACAATCTCTTGGATCTCTTGATCTCAAGCTAATGATATCCTTGAAACCTAAAAGTTTGAAATACCAAAAATTATAGATGTATATCTGAGAGTAACTGAGAGTCACGCAGAGAAGAATGGAGCGGTCCATGTTAGGAATAACTCTGCAAGACAGAATAACCAACGAAGACATCAGGAGAAGAACCGGAGTGACTGACATCATCGAGAAGATAGCCAGACTAAAATGGAGATGGGAGGACATATAGCCAGAATGACAGATGGGCGATGGACAAAGAGGTTATTGGAATGGAGGCAAAGGGAAGACAAGAGAAGCGTCGGTCGACCACCTACAAGATGGACTGACGATTTAAGAAGACTCAATAAAAACTGGATAAGAGCGGCGCAAGATAGACGGGGTTGGAAACATGAAGAAGAGGCCTATGTTCAGCAGTGGACTCTTGAGGCTGGATGATGATAGATTTCTATCACATCGAGAAAAATGAGCTACTTTGGTCACATACTAAAAAACGAGAAATACGAATTGATGCGGCTGGTTATATAAGGGAAGGTGGAAGGCAAAAGAGGACCGGGAAGAAGACGCACGTCCTGGCTGAAGAAGAGACAATGGAGTGGGAAAACGTCAATAGAACTTTTTAGAACGGCTGCAGAGTCAAATAGGCCATGATGATCGCCACTGTCCTTAGGGATGGGGCACTTTAAGAAGATCACATCGATGGTTTAGTGACACTCTTGAACCAAATTTATGGTTCAGGCGTATTACCCAAAGATTGGTTAACATTGATCTTTATTTGTCTCCCCAAAAAGAAAAACGGAAGAGAATGCGGTGATTACCGCAATCCAAAGGGGGTTTCTAAAATCATAGCTTCAAAATGAAAGCGCCAAGTTGACGATCTTGTATCCATCGAGAGGGGTGAAACTATAGCTGCATAAATTTGTTTATCTGCCTCAGGAGCCTACATAGAGCTAATATTTCCCCGAAAACGAATCAACAGGGGTTTTTGGATGGCCTCGAGCCTCGTGGATGGGTTGAGCTTAATAAAAAAAGGTGGATAGATAAGACATTGTTTTTTTCATGGTTTAATACGTTTGTCGAGTATTCTACAGCTTCGAAGGATTCACCGGAAATCCTATGTTTTCCACCTCATTGCACGCATCGTCTATAGGACTTTAATGTTGCATTTATGAAGCCATTAAGTGCATATTATGGCGATGAGGTAAGGAAATGGCTTAGAACAGATCCTGGAAGAGGAGTAACATTTCAGCAGATTTCGTCCTTATTTAGTGCCGCATATTTAGGAGCAGCTACAATGGCTACTGCGATAAATGGTATTAAAGCAACCGGCGTGTGGCCTGTGCATATGGCCGTTTTTTCTGAAGAATATTTTGTGCCATCAGCTACAAATGATATAGAAATTGACTCCAGTAGGCCTGAAAATCGAGTAGATCTTATTATACAGTCCATTAGAGAGACGCCGGAGCCTCAACCACGATCCTCCAAAGAAAGTGACACTTGTTTTAAGTTCGTAACTTCCAAAGCTATCGTAGCAGTGCCTAAAGTGCACCAATCATAGAAACGCGTATAAAAAAAAGAGGAGAAACCGCCATTTTAACCTTATAGCCCTGCAAAATGGAGCTGAAATGGTTAAAGGAAAAAACTTAGGCTATGGAGGCGAGATCACCAAAAAAAAAAGATAGCAAAGATCAAAGCAAATCACGGACGAGTAAAAAATCGAAAGAATCGTCAGATTCAGAAGGCGAAATACTAACTGCTTGTATTGCGGAGACTTTTAGTTCCACAGAGGGATGGATAAGCTGTTCCAGTTTCCATAAATGGGCTCCCAATTCATGTGCAGTTAAGGGGAATCCGTCGAAGTGTGAACTAGTTTTCAGTTAGATGATTTTTATGCCATATTTTGTATGATTTAGGAGATGTTTTAAGTCATGATATTTTTTCCTAGAATGCTTACGGACTTTAACTACATATACTTAAATTTGGGCACGTTCGTAACACCAAAATAAATGTGGAAATTATGTTAAATTTTTTTTAAGTATCCATGGTTCACACTTTCCCGTCAATTTGGGCTAAGTGTGACAATGGACTTTAGCTTACAACAGCGTGTGTTATTTTTGGGGCAAGTGTAAATAATTTAAAATTGCAAAAAAAACCGAATTTTTTAGTGTTTGAAAAATTTCACAAAATTTACGTCAAAAATAAAATGATCCCTTCTATCTTTAACTGGTTGTGGTAAAGTTTTTACGATATCGTCTTCAACTATCATATCCGTGTCCTCTATATCAGGCCAAACAAAGGTGTTATTATTTTTTTTATATCTTCAAAATCAAATTTTCTATTAATTTTCAATCTTGTTATCAATTCTTCCAATGTTTAATATGTTTTTCAGATGTGTACTCTACAACAACCCAAATACCCAGCGCAATTTGGGTCTTTCCCAACTCTCCAACTGTTGGCACTTCCTTCTCAATTATTTGCTCGTTTTCTTCAAATATTTCACGATCTAAATCATCTTCAGAGTCAACATATTCTACCAAATCTTCTTCCGATTCTGAGCTACTAATAGTTTCTTCTCGATTCTTAATCCTCTTCGGTTTTTGAATTTTTGCTTCTTTTTTCTTTCTGCGTTCTTCTTTTGTTTGTTTTTCTATTTCTTTTATGTTCTTCAATCTATTTTCTTCTGTAAGTTTATTCAGAACTTCTTCGGAAGTAACGACTTCTGCCACAGCAACTACTTTTTTCTTTTTGAGCCCGAAGGACTTTGCTTATTTGTCTGTTTATCGATGTTTAATAGCAGCTCCGCAAAACTTATTTTTGAAGAACTACTACTTGGAGTTGCATCAGAAATATTGGTTGTATGGTTTATCACATTCTGGTCTTTTTTTACCGACTGATCAATATTGCCGGCGTTAATAGCATCCATATTAGTATTTGCGGTTTCAGCTACATTTATTGTTTGGTCTTCTAAACTCTTTTGTTCTTTCCATCTTCTTAGGCTTTCAGGGTGGTATTTTTCCTCTGGTATGACATTACGGTTAAATGGATATATACCAGCTTTTCTAAACCCGTTTTTGACAATTTCTAGGCTTACGTTTTTCCATATAGTGCCTATCGTCAGAGAAAACTCTTTTTTTGGAATTTTAAGGCCAATAAAGTTGTTGGTAATTCAACTAGTTCAATACTAATATGGGTACTAGGACCGTCATATATCAACAGTACCGGCCTATTTTCTCCTAATGCGGGAATAAACGTTTTTTTTAAAATAATTAAAAAATACGTCACTCTCCATTCATCCATTGGGACTGGCTGTATAAGCAGTTCCCGGAAATGAGTTCTTGTTATCTGGTAGCCAGGAATCCCAAAGATGTTTTCCCTTGAATACGATTAGTGGTGGTGCCTTCGTCCCTGATGCAGACACTGCTGAAAGAACCGTGGTGTTTTCTCTTCCTGGACTGGAAGTAGTTCTGGAACTTGGTTTACCTTTAGCTACCACGACTTTGTTTTTTTTGTGGTCGTGAGAAATGGATGTTTCGTCCATATTTCACACGAGTTGCGGCTTGTCCTCTAATTTTAGCCGAACTTAAGTTTTTTTGAGAATATCAAAATATTCTTGAATGATGAAAAGATCTGTCATTTTTTTTCTTGAGTACTCCACAGTTTGGGGTTTTTTATGCTAAGTTGGTGACGTCTTTTAAAACTCCCGAACCACTCATCCCCAGGAGTGTTATCCTTAAATGGAGTTTTTATGTCATTTTTGGTAACAAATTCGCGAACAATCTCTAGTAGTTCCAATCTGGATATTCCAAATCCCCACTGCTCCATAGTTTTTAGTCCTTGGGCCAATCTAGTCTCATCTTGGAGAGGAATCGCTGGAGCGCTCCCTTGCGATTTGCTTTTAACTCCTCGAGCACCAGTCACATGGTAGTGTGATTACTACTATAACAATCATATTTGCCTTATTTCAAGACCTTGAAAGTTATAGATTTGTTTTAAAACAAAACAAAAAAAATTGGAATATTAAGGACATTTTCCACGTGGAGAATAGCCGTCTCTAAAGTCCAAGTATCTATGATAAGCAACCTCATGAGTGACCTGACGATGGTCTTAAAATTATAGAGCCCCTTAATCGGCCATCCAAAGTACTTTTCTCGCCTAATTATGTCCAAATTGTTTATTTATTTTGTATTAAATGATTTTATTTTAAAAATATTTGAATAACTAAAACTTCTACATCGAGTGAACACACGTTTATGTTATCTCGCTCTGTCATAACTAAAGCTCGGATTATAGGCAAAATGCCTTTTTTGCCTATTTTGCCTATTGTAATTGTTTTTTGCACTTTTTGCCTTTTTTCGTAAATTCAGCCAATTTGTGCCTTTTTTAAAATTTCATGGTACTACCCATGATATTATTCTATTACTAAACCATTCTATAATAAAATTTTGGGTCAATAATAAAATATCAATGGTTTTTCAACAGATTTCTAGGAAAATGTACCTGATCGAGACTTGAGGGTTAACTATTTGGAAATCCCTAAGCTTTATTAGTTTATTATCAGTTGTACAGTCGGTTACTGTATCAGAGTTTAGTCACAAATTGCTATATCCTAATTTAGTTTTGTTGCGTATACCGAAAAGCAAAGAACACGTTTTCAAACGTTTTAGACATTTGTGTGAAAAGCTGACATCTAAATTAAGGCTATGGATCGCACCTTATTCGGAACTTTCTCTAGAAGGAGATGGAGCATTTTGTAAACCATGCGGCAAATCGGTAAGTTTTATTTTCTCTCTTTTTTTCTCGTCCCACAACATAACTAAATTCTAAAGCGGTTTTAGAATTCTAATTATTTTTTTTTTTAATTCTCAGATTTCAAGTAGAAAAAAGTACTTTATTGACCAGCATTGTGGAACCCCACTTCATAAACGTAATTTGGAAAAATTAAATTCCTCTAAAAAAGCCCTAATAGTTGCCTAAAAGTTAGCCCAAATATCTCTGAGGGATAGTTTAAGCAGTTCAAAAAAAGGAAGAAGACGTATTTAAATTTGATTTATGCCAGATGATGATTGCATCCAACATTCCTCTATATAAAGTTAATAACCCTAGTTTTAAATGCTTTTTCGAAAAATATCTTAATAAATCCTTACCGGACGAGAGTACATTGAGAAAACATACTGTGGAAAAATGGTATGTGGAATTATTTCAAAAATTAAGCGGGAGTTAGAGGGCAATTTTTTGTATATTATCGTGGATGAAACGACAGATGTATGCGGCAGGTATATAGCTAATTTAATGATTGGAATTTTGAACGAAAACTTTGCGAGAAAACCTTATTTAGTTGCCGTTAAAGAATTGGAAAAAACAAACAATTTAACAATAAGTCGATTTATACAAGATAGTTTAACAAACCTCTTTTTACCCAACGCTATACCAGTGAATAAAATAGTTTTAATGCTTTCAGATGCTGCGGCATATATGTTAAAAGCTGCTGTTAATTTAAAGATTTTTTATCCTAATTTAATTCATTGCACTTGTGTGGCCCACGGGGTAAATAGAATTGCTGAAGAAATATCCAATCTGTTTCCGTTGGTAAATAATTTTATAAATTTTATGAAAAAAGTTTTTGTAAAGGCTCCGTTGAGGGTGCAAATATACACTGCAATGAAATAGAATTAGTTGTCAGAATTTGATAATGATATTTCCGAAGTCATTCGAAAAGCAAAAAAAATATTAAAAAATCCCAAATTGAAACAGGAACTCGCTTATATCAATGACAATTATAAATTAATAGTTACCGCAATTATCTTATTAGAAAAACAAGAGATAAATTTATGTGAGTCCGTAAAATTAATAGATAATTTAAAGACGAAAATTAAATCGGCACCTGGAAGTAACGGTCAAATAATTTAAAAAGAAAAGAAATATGTTTTCGACAAGAATGAAGGTTTTTCGTTTTTATCTAATGTTGCTAAAGTTTTGAATGGGACATTTTCCGAGGAATTTCAAATTATGCCAGATTTATTATCCGCTCTGAAATATGTTCCAATTACATCTGTCGATGTCGAACGTTCGTTTTCAATGTACAAATTAATTTTAAGTGATCGAAGACACAGTTTTAAGACCGAAAATATTGAAAAACATTTAGTTGTTTCTATTAATGATAAAATTTTAATTTACAGTTATTTAGTTACTAGTTTATTTATACTAATGTTATTATTATGATGTGTAAATATATCTGCCTTAAGTTAATATTACGTTAATTCACTTTGTACAATAAATAATAAGTTATATTCCTTTATTGCCTATATTTTGCCTAAATGATAATATTCCTGCCTTTTTTAATAAAAATCTTTGCCTATATAGGCGCCTTTTTCTTCAATTTTTGTTGCCTAAAAATCCGAGCTTTAGTCATAACACTGTTGCCGTTCTTTGTTTGCGCATCTCAGAGACAAAGCGAAATTTGCCAAGTTGTACTTGTAATTTTAGGTAATTATTTTAATGTTTAATTTATTATTTTAATCATAGAACGGTTTGCTGTCATCTTCCCATTTTCCAAATCAAACTCTTTCCATGATTATTATTGTATATTTTAGATAAATTCTTAAATTTTTTCTCCTTGTACTATTTAGTTGTTAGCATTCGTTATCTTGTAGAAGTTTTGATTAAGCGTAACAAATGGCATATACATTTTTTTTCTTCTTTTGACCGACCCATTTCGCGCTACCTTCCGTCACTTCCTATTTACGTAATAATAACCCACCTTTGCCCTTTCCGTATTTTTTAGGTCAATCTACTGGCCTATATCGGACGACGTTGCCGCTTCCCCCGATAGTAGAAATGTACCGCTCCAACGTTTTACCGACGAGGAAGAGCCTCGAGGAGTCAAAAAAGTGCCTTACTCTAAATATGTAGTTGATTTTTTGTTATGTTTTTCGAAAAATGAGCGCTTACAAAGTGATCGCTAGGTGCTGCTTCACGGCCGTGTTAGTTATTATTCTCGGTTACTTGGTTTTGTTGTTGTTGAAGAGGAAGTTTAAATTCAATGGTTGGTTTGATGTAATCGGAGAATAACTTTTGTCGAGATAGGTGAGTAGAGTATAATATTTGCGATTTGAAATCTAGATGGGAAACAAATGTGGACAAGTGTTAATTTTCAACCGGTCTTTTGACCGCAAAATAATACAGGCATCAGGTTTTTGCAATAGACTAGTCAATAACGTTAAAATTTTGTTCGGTTATAGAAGAGATTAAGAATAACATTAAAATATATTTGTTAAACCTTGATATCTATGCTACGTATTCAGGGTACGGATTCTATTTAACGTCAGCTATGTGGTTGTTGATTTGTGGTTTTCTACATAGTTCCCGTCTATTTTTCCAGTATTTGTCTGGCACTAAAGTCGTCTTATGTTAGAGCTGGAAGTTGAGTGGCGTCTTTTTGGAAATCCGGAATATCTTAATATATAAATAAGACAGGATTATTATTAATTTTTTTATGTTCTCTTGCTAGTTTCCCCTTTCTGCGAATATTAGCTGCTGCTTTTCCTGATAGGATGGGACTGTGAAGTAGGTTATCGACATACCAAGTGTAGGATCAGTTCACCCATACGGGAGCACAATATTTATCTACGAAATAGACTCTATGGCCATCGCTTAACATCGCATAGCCATTAGAGATCACCAAGTAGTCCCAGAAAACTTTGAATAGTATTATTTCCTGTTTTCAATTTGACAGAGACTTTTTTGAGATGTTTTCTAAAGGAGAGGGTACTTAAGATATTGATTATTCGGGACTGTTTTGTCTGGGAAACATATATTTAAAAAATGGCGAGAACTGATAAGTGGAAGATCCAAGATGGTTAGTTTAAAAATAAGTGGTGCAAGGAGAGAAATAGTATAGGAAGTGGTGTTGCTCAGTAATTCTATCAGCGTTTCTTCTTCTTATAGGACATGGTCATTTTTATTCTTTCATCCCAGCTCTTGTGATCTTGTTGTCCAGCTGTCATACCATCTCTTCTAGTGGATTTTTTGTATTGAGTATTTTTGATCATTTCGCGATTCTTCCTGGGTACATTATCCTGGGTGTCGATATGACCTCTCCGCTAGCGGCGTCTTGCTCGTGTCCATCTTACCACATCTTGGAAAATAAATTTTTTTTAACGTATCCTCATTTCTTATTCTATCCCTCTTATGGAGAGAAATTCCTTTTATGGTTAGTAATACTTTCATTTCTGTAGTTGTTATCAACATTTCTGTAAGATACGTTTCAGCTTTTGTTTCCACTGCGTATATTATGTCGGGTCTCACATATGCCCAATATATATCCGAATATAGCGTTTAATTTTTCTTGAATTTAAAATTTTGGTGAGTTCTGTACCACATAACATTTCATAGACTGTAAACTACGTCTTATTTCCAAGTTTCCATGCAATTAATTTTGTCTGGGTGTAACTAAGATAAAATATTAGTATTTTACCTTGAAAGTAAACTGATACTATGAATACAGCTGTATACTCCTTCTCTCAAGTACCTAATATAGAGGTCTATATATCACATATTTCAGTAATTCGTCTTTCTTCTTCTTCTTCTTTTGGTGCCTATCCTTTGTGGATGTTGACAATCACGTTGGTCCATACAACTTTGTTGACATCTGCTCTAAATAGATGTATGGTAGTCATTCCCGCCCACTGTCTGATGTTCTTCAACCACGATGTCCTTCTGCGTCCTTGAAATATTTTGCCTTCTATCTTGCCTTGTAAAATTAGTTGAATTAGTTGATACTTCTCATTGCGCATCACATGCCCTAAGTGATTTCTGATTTTCATGATACGCATAATTTCCAGATCTTTATTCATACGTTGGATCACGGTGTTGTTTGTAACATGATAGATATAGGAAATTCTGAGCATGCGGCGGTAGCACCACATTTCGAAGACTTCTAATCGTTTGAATGTTGCCTCTGCCAAGGTCCAGGCTTCGACTCCATATAAAAGGGTAGAAAATACATATCATCTCAAAACTCGTGTTCTTATATCAATGTTCAGGTGCATATTACATAAAATCTTCCTGAGGCGATTGAAAACAGGGCCTTTTCTATACGACATCTTATTTTCTGTAAGCGGCCCCATTCCTTATGTAGGCTGCATCCAAGATATGTAATTTTGTCGACTATTTTCAAGCGTTCATCATTAGCTGCGAATTGATGCTGTATTACATCGTTTTTACTTACTACAAGAATTTTGGTCTTCTTACAGTTAAATTTCATGCCGTATCTGTCACAGACTTCCACTACACGGTCTTTTAATGTTTGCAGATCCTCCGCATTATCAGCAATCAAAACCGTATCATCCACATATCTTAAATTGTTTATGATTTCACCATTGATTTTTATACCTTCTCTTAAACCATCAATAGCTTCCCTGAACAGTATTTCCGAGTAAGTATTGAATAACGTCGGTGACAAAATGCAGCCCTGACGTACGGGGAGTTTTATCGTGAATTCTTGTGAGGTTTTGTTGTCTATTCGTACAGTTGCCCTTTGCTGTAAGTATAAATTTTTAATTAGGCGTAAATCTTTGTCATCAATACTAGATTCTTTCAGTATCTGAAATAATTTTTGATGTTGCACCTTGTCAAATGCTTTTTCAAAGTCTATAAAGCATGCGTAGACTTCGCAAGTTACGTCTCGAGCTGTTTGTATCAATACTTGTATGGAAAATAGGGCCTCTCGCGTTCCCAGTCCGCTTCTAAACCCCAACTGAACACTGCTAATGTTTTCTTCAAGTTTTCTATATATGCGAGAGTGAATAAGAAAGAAGGATTTTGAGTGCATGGCTCATTAAGCTTATAATTCTGTAATCAGAGCATCTGGTGGCATTTGCCTTTTTGGGCAGAGGGATGAAGGTGGAAACTAGCCAATCTGTAGGAAATTCTGCAGTTTCGTAGACTTTGTTCAGTAGACTCGTTAGGAGTTTGAGTTGGTTGTTTTCCAATAGTTTCAAAATTTCAGCTTGTATGTTATCAGATCCAGGTGCTTTGTTGGTTTTTAGTCTTTTTAGTGCATATGTTACTTCACTGAGCGTTATTTCTGGTCCTGAACATCCAGAAACACTGACTCTTCCTTGAATAATTCTTCCATGTATTGCCTCCATCTCTCTCATTTTCGTAGAGCAGATTGTTGTGCTCGTCTAGTATTAAGCTATGACTTCGTGATCCGTTTCCTCCCGGTAAGTTTTTGATCTTATTTTGTAGGTTAAAAGCTTTTTTCTTTTGTTCTATTCAAGAATTGTATTTCTATGCATTGATATTGTAGCCATGAATTCGTCTTTATCTGCTGCTTTTCTGTTCTTCAGGTTTTCAAGTATTTTTCGAACTTCCTGTACATTTATAATAAGTTCTTCATTTGTGGTAATTTGTGGTGTTTCCGGTTCTAGCGTCGTTTGTTCTTCCTCTGCATAGAGCTTTTTTAGGTAGTCAATCCACGTATCCTTTTCTATGTGTATTAATTATTGCAAATTACTAATATTTTGAGGTATAATAAAACTATTGTTTAGGACAACAATTTTAACATCAGTCTCCATCATACATAAATTTTTTTTTAAATAATAAATGCTATCGACTGGACTATAACACCTCTAACCAATCTTCCCCTTCTATTTAGCCGGGTATTGATTTTCATCCCCTATCCTAACAGCTGTTTCAATCTAATTTGGTCGAGCACTGCAGTAACCATGTGATTTTTTCCCCTATGTCAGTAGAATAGTTGTAGATGTTACAAAAAATGCTAGTTTTTAACCGTTTTTAAAATAGATGTGATATGGAAAGACGAAGGAAGAAAACGAGAAAGACTGATGTGGCCTTTGACGCGTGCGTATATTTCAATGACGATTTTCTACTGTTTAATTCCGATGTAGGCAAGTAAATATTTATTTCTTCGACCCCTTTTAGTATGTCTATTTTGGGATTTTGATATATTTAGGGCAGACTAAAGAGGGGGGCGTAACCGGTAGGAATAATACCTGCAATCCTTTGCTTAATCGTTATTAAAAGGGACAAAGTCTAAAACTGTTTGCTTCATTGCTTAATTTTTTTAATTGCACACAGTATTCGTATTCATCTACCTACAATATGTCAAAATAATTCAAATATCTGTCATATTTATGCATTAATTTGCATAATTTCTCGTTCAAACAATTCATAACATCTTCTTCAGATATGTTTGGTTTTTTCTTAACACAAGGCTTTTCACTTGAACCGGTACAAATTTAATACTAAACCACTCAAGTATTTGTCATTTTTTGTAAGCATTTTTTTGTGAATCATTCATTAACCCTTATACAAATCCTCGAGACCTCGAAAGAGCTTCGGTAAACCTTCTAATAGCAACGCTAAGTTCTATCTAATACCTAAAAGTTCACTTCTGTGCTCTTCCCAGTTTTATATTTATTTGTGGACATTTATGGGTGAAACTGAGTTATGGTTCAGAGGACAGTTCATCTACACCTCTAGCAGAGTGATTGCATCCCATTTTAAACCCTTTCGATTGATTTGTCGCTAGGAATTGTTCCACATTAATTTTCTACTCAATTTGGTTCTACAATTGATTGTGAAACTTATAGTTTTCTACAGTATTCCGCTACAATATTTCCTGTCCAATACCAAGAGATCAAATCTCTTAATATCCTTGTAGCTTTCTATCACTGACCTCCGAATTATTTTCGTTAGGTAAAGTACAGGGCAAGATATCAGTAGGAAGATGCTAGAACTCGTGGCTGAAAGACCTGAGATGGTTTGACCGCTCATCCGCAGAAATCTCTCCTGCAGCAGTTTCCAAAGCTGCATTTGCTATTTGGATCGCCAGCCTTCGCAAGGAGACTTACTCATCATTGAGTCTTACTCTGTCAAACGCTTTCTTTAGATAGACACAGAAATGTTGGTCTATTATGCTCTAGTGATTTCTCAGTAATTTGCTTTATAACGAATATTTTTGCAGTTTTGTTGGGTGGATCGAGTAGCTCGACAGAACTGTTGTCGGTCCCAAGCTCGGATAAAGGAGGAGGGATCTACAGCCAGATGGAACCAAATATGCTGCTTTCCGTATTATTCGGATATGTTTTTCGTCCAAAGTTTTTTCAACAGGCATCCTATTGTTACAATATCAGATTCGAAGGACCAATATTAAAGAGTGACATTAAAGATATTCGTTGTTTGTCTCAGCGTGATTAAAAAAAAAAGATAAATGTAAATTATTTGTTTACGGTTACAGTGTAAGACTTACACTGCAGTTAAAAATATTTAAACAACTGATTCAATTATCGCAAGTAATATATGAAAAATATTTTTAACACCAATGTTTTCTGATAAATATCCTTTCTTTATATATCAGTACTTTTGTGTCAATTATAGTATGATATAGGTTTGATTTTTATACAGATTGATGAAGTCTTAGTAAAATTTCTTTGAGTGGTTGTTGTTTTATCTTCATTGTTTTTTGTTTAACGAAATTTTGGAATTTCTTCGTTCCAGCACCGACAAAACTCCTCATTTTTATGTTTTGTTGTAGATGAGAAAGAGAAAGCAAGACTGGAAATACACGCTGCAATAAGAGACGCTGTTACGCAAGGGGATGCCAGTTCTGTTCAGCAATTGCTACTCTCTCTGCAGAACGATGCCGAACTCATTGTCAACATGGCTCCAAGTGGAGCTAACACTCTGTTATTTACGTAAGTCGGAAGTGCTAATTTTTTTGAGACTTTTGCTTCTCAACAATTAAAGACATTTTTAGATTTTTATATTGTAGACGTATATTGTAGATAACCATTTCATCGTTTTTTTTTTTTATTTTAGAGCTTGCCAAATAGGGAATAAAGAAATTGTCAAAATATTGCTGGATCAAGGAGCTGATGGTAGGTGTCACTCGGTGACCAAATACTCTCCTCTTTACATAGCCTGCTACAGTGGACACAGAGACATCGTTGAGTTGCTGCTGTTGAGGTTTCCCGAATTAGTTCATGTAAGTATAAATTAATTATACAAAAATTACTCGAATCCGGGATCGTTCTTTAATTTTAAAATCATTTTCATGGAACATTCTCTTGAAAAACTTGACTTAATCCATTCTATAGTTGAGTTAAAAAATGAAGAAGAATTAAAGACATTTTTATTGTACTATGTAACGTTCTTTTTAGATTCACACAGTAGAAAGATGGCTACCAATTCATGCGTGCTGTATAAACGGACACGTCAGTGTCTTAGAGCTTTTGTTTCATTTTCCGTATCCGACTCAAGTGCAGAAAAAGTACCGGTAAGTGTCTAAACATTTTTACGGTACTAATTTCAAGAAAAACACCGGTATACTCGCAAAAAAATATACTTTGTAATCCGATAAGAGATTATCTCCGTAGTAATTGGCGCCATTTTGTAAAATTATTGTAAAGGGTTGTCAACTTTGAAACATTAAAAATGACATATTTTTCTTTATTCCACTCTCACCTAAACTATGATTTAATCATATGGGGCAATTCAACAAATGCACTTCAAATCTTTAGAAAGCAAAAGAAGCTATCTAGATTTTAGCAGGGATTATCACCAAAATGGCGCTCGTTGGTCATTTTTTGTGACCGCGTCACCAAAATACTACGAAAACAATGCACAGATGAAGTTCAGTTGTCCACAAAAGTTTTACGGTTCAGAAAATAATGGGGGGAAGAGAAATAATTTTTTTTCTTTTTTTCGCAAATAAAAACAGTAAACTACAAATCCGTCAATTGCTGGCTGTACAATAAAGAGAAATTCCCAACAAGCTCAAATTCTATTCACACACAATCTTTCAAGGTCTACGAATATGGGTCCATCAGTTGCTGGACGAACCAAAATATCGTGAAGAACGGATGGTAGAATGTACAGAATGTAAAAAGTGGTGCTGTTTGAATGCGTAAATGTACGAGATGATTCCGAAGTAATTGGTGATGACAGCTGGAATTGCCCCTTTGTGTAGACGCAGCCACTAAGAAGTCTCACCCAAAAGGTTCCAAAACCAAGAAATTTTGTTCCTCAACCTCCTTAAAAAGTTCCTCATCAACAAGCAGCAAAACAAAAATGAAGCTTCAACTTCTTCAGGAAGAACAAGAACTCTTAGAGTATCAAGAAAAAAACGTGGTATCTTCCCATATTTCCGGCCTTTAATCCTAACAAACCTGACAAATTCAGATTAGTTTGGGATGCAGCAGCAACCGTACAGGGAATATCCTTAAATTCTATGTTATTAAAAGGAGATGACCAACTTGCTTTTCTATTAGGCGTCCTCCTACGATTTCGTGAAAGAAAGATTGGCTTTCCTAAAGTCATCAAGGAAATGTTTCTTCGTGTAGGTATAATAGAAGAAGATCAACATGCACAACGATTCTTGTGGCGCAATGGTACCTCTGATAATCCTTTGGAAGTTTATGTCATGACTGTGATGACCTTCGGGGCTACCTGCTCACCCAGTTGTGCACAGTTTGTTAAAAACGCTAATGCGAAGAAATTTAGCGTAGAATATCCTAGCGCTGTTGATTCCATAGTAAAGAATCATTATGTCGATGATCTCCTAGAATCAACAGACACTGAGGATGAAGCCATCCAATTAGCAAAAGAAATTGCCTTAATTCACGCCAGCGAAAATTATGAAATAAGAAACTGTAGATCAAACTCTGTAAAATAAATGGAAATCATGAACTCCACCCACGAAAATAACGAGGAAGTCGACCTAGATCTAGGAAACAATAAGAGCATGGAAAAGGTTTTAGGAATGTGGTGGGATTTAAACGGAGATAATTTTATTTTCTATTTAAAATGTAATAAAGGAAACAAAGATGTTTTAAGTGGATTAAAAAAGCCAATACAGCGAGAAATTTTACAAATCTTATTGTCTGTATATGACCCTTTTTTGATTTATGTGAAGATTCTTTTACAGGAAATATGGAGGAGTAACATTTCTTGGGATCAACCAATAACCAATGAACAGTTTCAAAAATGGCTTGTTTGGTTAAAACAGGTTCCAGAAATAGAGAAAGTTTCAATTCCAAGATAATTTCTTAATAAACTCGAAAACTGGAAGGATACCAATACGCAAATGCACATGTTTGTAGATGCCAGCGAATACGCAAGTGCTTGTGTGGCATATCTAAGAATAATGAAAAAAGATGTCATAGAGTGTACTTTGATTGGAGCGAAAACACATGTAGCACCATTAAAACCACAAACTATTCCTCGATTGGAACTTAATGGTGCGGTAATGGGTTTAAGGTTTGCTAAAAACCTGTGTCAACATCTTTCCATAACTGTGCACAACATTGTTTATTGGACAGATTCTTCAACGGTTTTAAGCTGGTTAAGAAATAAAGACCCTTATAAACTTTTCTTATAAAATATTTTTCGGTTTTAGTGATAAAAGTGATCAATGGGAATACCTAATGCCTTTCGACATTAACGAGCGAGATGCCACTGGACAAAACATACTGTATGTTGCTGCATTGTTAGGAAATAAGAAACTGATAGATATGATACTGTCTTTTAGGGTTAAAGCTACCAGAATAACTCCGTCTGATGTAAGTATTCGTAAAAATGTTATATAAAATAGTGTTACGTTTATTTAAACTGTAGAAATTGACTCAATATATCCAAAATTAGCCTTATATACCATACAACAATATTTTAGAAAACTGTGTAATTTTTTCGGAATTTACATATATAATAATTGTCCTTACAATACTTGAAGTTTTGTATCTAACGTCTGGTTGTCCATTTATAGACAGTTAGTATATGATATTTAGTTGCAACACTATGCGCTCTAAATTTTGTGTGTTAACACGTTCACTGCCAGTGTGTATCAAAGATGGTTTACATGGTTTACTCTGTTTTTGGGTTTAGAAAAAATGTTCTGCCTACAAAATAGCTATGTTTTTCACCAAGTTACTTTTGATATTGAAATAATAGATGTTATTAAGTAATTTATCTTTAGGAAACGCTCTAGATTATATTTTTTCTTATTTAGGACGACGATATTACCCCCAGTTCTGAAACGGCATCTATTGTAAGTCCTACACGTAGAAGAATATCAGATGGTATCATATCTATCATGTCCAGGCTCAATTTTTCCAGAGAAAATTCCTCAGAAACTTCAGAGGTAAGTAATACAGATTAATAGTGTTTTTTTAATAATTTATTTATAAGTCAAGTACAAATATTCCTCAAACCGTAATAGTTTGGTTAAAATGTTTACTAAAAAACTATTTTTTTCGATAGCTACGGCAACACTGGCCATTTATGTGTATCGCGAATAACAAAATTGATATTTAAACGTCTGTTTGACGTTTTCCAGGCACGCTTTAAAGACTTTTAAACCTTTTTCGGCACATTTAATGCGTTTCTGACGTTTTTTGACACTTTTAGATCGATGGTCCAATGGTTTTAGCGCTTTTCATGCGTTTTTTTCACTGTTATTTAGATTTTGTCAATACTCTGGACGATTTTAACACTGTTTCAATGATTTCTAGAAACAATTTTAACGTTTTGAGCCTTTTCGACGCTCTTCTGAAATTTTGAAATTTTTTCGTCGCTTTTCGAAGCTTTCCGGATACTTTTGGCTCTTTTCGACACTGTTTTTCAATGTTTTTCATAACTTTTCGTAACTTTTTTAATATTTTTAGCGCTTAATGCTTTAAAAACAATTTTAACGCTTTTTCAACTCCTATTTAACGTATTTTTCTTCACTTTTAATGCCGCTTCGAAGTTTTTCGACCATTTGTGTCTTTTCGAAGCTCTTCTAATGCTTTTTTGTAATTTTTCGCAGCTTTTGACGTCTATTCATCACTTCTGTAGACCTTTTCTTGCCAAGTTGTACCATTTTAAACTTTTTGGATGCCTTTGACACTTTTTTTTACCTTTTTTCGAGTCTTTGAAACCTTTTTAAATCTTCTGGCCACTTTTTGTTGTTTTTCAGCGCTTTGATGTCGTTTCTTTACTTTTAAAACCTTTTTGATGCTTTTGCAACGCTTTTTTTTATTCGACGCTATTTTGACACCCATTTGAACCTTTCGACCCTATTTTTCCCAACTTTTTTGTGCCGTTTCTACGGTTTTGATATTATATTGCGCTGTTAACGCTTTTATGAGCCGCTTTTGATTGCTTGGTCGTTTTTTTCAATGCTCTTGATATTTTTTCAACACATTTGGCATTTTTTCGAAAATTTTCATACCTTTTCGTAACTTTTAAAATTCTGTCTGCGTTTTCAAATGCTTTTAACGCTATTTCATATATGTTTTGGTGGTATAAGGCATGGGATAAATAATTTATCGCAGAAGCATTTATCAATAAGTTACGCCATAAGGTCGGCAATCGAACACACGTGGGTGTAGCCGAGTGTATGTCGGCAACCAGATATACATCCACGTGTCTTCGGTTGCCGTCTCGTTGGAGTTCTAACGTGACGGTTGAAAGGAATTCGTTAAAAAAACACAATTGGAACACAAAAACCTGGTGATTTTCAATACCCAGTGTCCTAGTGAATATACCTAAATTTACACTCACACCAATATTGGATATTCTTCTTCGCTGTAGTAAATAAAAAAATTTTGTGTACGTATTAACTGTATATTAACCAATATGCTGATTATTCACGCAAACTAAACAGTTTTTATTTGCTCTAGACTGACCCGAATACGAAAATGATTTGCCCCTTGAGGATCGACACTTATTGTAACAATAACACGGAAACAGCTCTGCATGCAGCAATAAAAGGAAAGCAGTACGACATAGTTCTGGCTCTGCTGAAGTCCGGAGCGAGCGCCAATTCGGTTATAAAGGCCTACCATGACATAAACGAGGTAAAACAAACAGAACATTTGATTTAATTCAATTAAATGAAAAATGTAACTAAAGTCAGTATATCGCTTCATAAATGATACGATTATTTGTGATTTCAGACTTTAACTTGTTGTTCTGTCGAAGATGATTCCAATTTTGGGCAGTCCACTGGTCTAGTAGAAGCATGTCGCAACAGAGACGTTCCTGTCGTTGATTTATTGTTGAAACATGGAGCTAGAGACGACGAATGCAAAGCCCTAGCGGTTGCCGTTGAAAACAACGACGAGACACTGATAGCCAAATTGCTCTCTACAAAGGTAAGTTTTTTTATGTTTTTTTCAATGATGTTGACACTTTTGTGATACGTTTTCCATTCTTTGACACATTTCGACGCTTTTAACGTCTTTTTGTCACGTTTGAAATCTTCTCTACTTGATTCCAATGTTCTTAACGCTATTACACCTCTTTTGTATTTTTTTGTTGTTTTCCAACGTTTTTTCGGTACTTTTAACAATGTCTTCAACATTTACTTAACCTTTCGATTCTAACCTAACGATTTTGAATGTTTCTTTTATTGTTTTGTCGCTTTTTAGATGCTTTCAAAGCTGTTTTGATAATTTTTAGATATTTTGGACATATTTTTGTGTTTCTAAAGCTCTTAACCTTTTTTGTCGATGTTTTTTGTAGCTATTCATTCAGCTAGGCAGTATTTCTAGGTTTTTGGTGCTGTTTTATCACGTGTTATGTTTGTTGGACCTTTTCTCCACCCGTTTTTTATACTTCTCTGTCGTTTTTTCAATGCGTTTTCAACGTTTCTGATCTTTTTATGAGCTTACGACGTTTTTTTTTCGAAATATCAACGTTTTTATGAACCCTTTTCGATTTTTTCTTCGATTTTGACGACTTTCGTTACTTCTTACGTTTTCTCAACGGTTTAGAAGCTGTTTCGAGGCTTTTAAACATCACTACATCTTCCAAACCATTTTTTGACGCTCTTCCAACTCTTTTGACTTTTTTTTCGCTGTTAAACCTATTTTTTTATTAGTATCTTCTATCACCTGTTCTTTCTATTTCTTCCGAAGCTTTTTCGATGCCCCTGCAACGTTTTTGGCATTTTTACAATGCTTTCGATACCGTTTTGACGCTTTTCAGTTACTTTTAGCGCTCTTAATGACTTGTTTCCAAAGTCTTTTTGGTACATTCAAAGTTTTTCGATACTTTTCTATGGCTTTTGAGGCTTTCTGTGAGTTTTTCAACGTTTTTTATGCTTTTTTCAGTGTTTTAGGTGTTTTTTGAAACTCTTGACGTTTCTGATCCTTTGACACCTTTTGATTATTTTAATTCTTTTTTTTTTTTTTCGCAGCCTTTTCAAATGCTTTAAGGTTTATGCAATTTTTTACGCGTTTTCGAAGGTTTTCACTTGTTTTTAAATATTTAAACCTTTTTTGATGCGTTTGGTGCATTATCTCCGTTCTTAATGCTTTTTTTCAGAGCTTCTAAGGCTTTTTTTTGTCAATTTTTGGAATCTCGACATCTTCCAAACTCTTTTTCGATGATCTTCCAACTACTTTATTTTTTTTTGTCGCTCTTAAACCTATTTTTTACTTTAGACGCTTCTATCACCTTTTCGTTTTCATGTTTCCATCTTCCAAAGATTTTTCGACGATCTTTCGACGTTTATGATGTTTTTTCGATGCTTTCGAAGCTATTATTACGGTTTTCAGCTACTTTTAACGCTTTTGGTAATGGCTATCGACGCGTTTCCAAAGCCTTTTTGGGCCTATCTTAACTTATATATTTTTCCGATGTTTTTGATTTTTTTCTTGATTCTTTTAAACTGTTTTAAATATTTTTGAGATGCTTTTAACGAGCCTACCTTTTTTTGACGCATTGTCAAAGACTTTTTTGGAGCATTTGAACCTTTGTCGATGCCTTTTTATCGTTTCTTTTACATTGTTTTTATTTTTACTACTTTTTATAGCATTTAGCTCTTCCTTAGTCCTTTAGGCGTTTTATTACATCCTTAATACTCTTCTTAGGTCTTTCTTAATCTTACCACATCTTCGAAACGCCATTTTGAAGCTCTTCCAACTATTTTAACCTTTTATTGTTGCTGTAAACTATTTGTTTACATTTGTCACTAGTGTTTCTAGCTTCTCCTATGCTTTTCCAACAGTTTTGACGTTTTTTAACATGCTTAAAACTTTTCTTGTCACTTTTTGGCATTTTTTCTAACTTTTTTGACACTTTTTTTATTCTTCCTTTTTATTATTACTTTTTTTAGCATTCAAAGGCTTCTTGGTGCTTTTGGTGCCGTCCTTTATACCCTTCTTAGACTTTTCTGAACCTTTCCTTCTCTTCGAAACGCCTTTTCGAAAATCTTCTAACTATTCTAACCTGGTTTGTCGCTTTAAACCATTTTGTTTATATGTCGCTTGTCTTTGTAGCTTTTTCCTATGCTTTTTCAACAATTATAACAGTTTTAGAAAGCTTTTCCTGGACTTGGATGCTGTTGGTGATTTTCCAAGGCTTTATTTTTTCTTCATTTTTATATCATAAGAGTTCAGTGTAGAGTACACCGGAAGTAGCCAGACTGGATTTAGAAATTGGTTAGAATAATGATTGTAATTTTTCTTTGTCCTCCTAAGTTTTAATATTAACGTAAAAACTAAAAAAACATTTTTAGCCGTAGAGTATGATAGCTAGATGGGGTGTCCGAGGATTGATATCAATTGCTTTGCTTGCACAGGTTCGAATTCTATCCAGAGCTTAATATTGTTTTTTATATTAAAAATTAAACTTAACAATAAGTAACTATGATAGCTAGAGCTATTTTGATAACAAAGACTCATTGTCTACGTAAGAAACGTGTTAATTTTATCATTTTCGTGACTATCTACAATTTAATACCAATTATGTACGTATTCTAGGCTCATCCGGACCCAGAGTACAAAATTAACAAGAAAGCCATGACGGAAAATGTCAATTCCTCGCAGTTTACAATATTCTCGAACGTAACTAACTTGACGTATTCGTCCTTGTTCCCGAACACCCCCACCATGATCAACTGGCATAATCAAAAGTGCAATTTAACGCAAATCAAAACGCAGTGGCTGATCGACGCAGCCCTACACCTCAATCCGAAGTTGAAGCAGAATCCCAGGAACTACGATATTTCTTTATACGCCATCACGAGGCTGGATCTGTCCAATAATAATTTGACTTCGGTACCCTTGGCGGTTTTCCAGCTATATTCCTTAAGGTAAGTTTAACAATAAGTAAGTCATCATCTCTGCGTTATTTTGTAACATTCTTCTGTCTGTATTATTCAAATATAATCTTAAACATCGTGCAGTTGTAACATTGGCATACTTCTTTGACCCTTGTCAATGTCAGCTGTCAATGTCAACTGTCAGTTGGTTGTATTTTCTCATCTGTCTTTTGGACTCATTTTCTGTGCTTTCGATGTTTTTGGACGCTTTTTAGTAGCTTTAGAATGATATCGACGCTTTTACAAACGGTTTCGACGTACTTAACGTATCATCTATTCTTTTTCAGCGAGTTCAACGTGTTTTTTACGCTTTTTCGATATGGTTGTGGCGTTTGTGACGTTTTCCGGGTACCTTCTTACGCTTTTAACGTTTATTAAGATGTCTTATCGTTTTTACACATCCTTATAAAGTTTTCGATGTTAACAACTACATATTTAACGAGTTTTCGGTGTTTCTTCTACGTTTTGACATTTTTTTGTTGCTTTTAAACCTTCCACAAAACTTCCGACGATTTTACCTATTTTTTACGCTGAACGTGTTTTTTAGACGCTTTTCCAACGAAGTTTCGACGCTTTTGGTCTCATTTTCTGCGCTTTCGATGTTTTTGGACGCTTTTTAGATGTTTTATGATTATTTCAACGCTTTTACAAACGGTTACCAAGCTTGACGTAACATCTATTCTTTTTCAGCGTGTTCAACGTGTTTTTTACGCTTTTTCTATGCTTTTTCGAAGTGGTTTTGGCGTTTGTGACGTTTTTCGGATACCCTTTTATGCTTTCAACGTTTTTGTTGTTGTCTATTCTTTTTCTATGCATTGAACTCGTTTTCGATGTTTCTTCTTAGTTCGATGACGTTTCAAAGGTTTTGATAAAGTTAAGACGCTCTTTCGATACCTATTCGATCATTTTGACATTATTTTGACGATAAAACAACGATTTTAACTCTTTGGGCATTTTTTCTTCTCATCTTCAACATATTGTGCACGCTTTCTCGAAGTTTTTCCAACGCTTTTGACGTTTTCGTGGCACATTTAAACTTTTGGTACTTTTTCAGCATGTCTATGAATTGTGAGTTGTTCCGGTAATCTAGTAGTTATGCCACCGGCAATACACATTTTCGAGATTTTAGAAACAACGAATTCCTTACATTTTATCTGGATTTTTAGAGAATGTCCAACCGTGGGCAAAATTTAAATAAGAAATTACCTATTTGGTACCATAATTACACCTATTTTTATAAATTTTACATATTTTTTACAAAATACTATTCTTTTTTAATCTTTGACCATTTTTTTTCCATTTCATAACTCTTATTTTCAAATTTACACATTTTGACTAATGTTTATAACAGTTTTAAACATACTTTTACACATTTTAAATAGTTAACACATTTCTATCAGATTTTTTGATTAATTGCCACATTGTACCAGTTTTTTTTTATCAATTTTGCAGTTTTCTGTACTTTTTACTTATTTGTCACACTTTTAATTTAATTTGACAAACATTTCTCCATTTGAAAAATTAAACACTGATTTTTTCAAATTTTTTTAGCCACTTTTACATGAAAATTAATTATTTTTCCAATTTGTATACAACTTCCTACAGTATACTTTACTTCCGCAAAATGTTTCCAAATTTTACAGACTGTTGTCCCCTTTTTGAATATTTTCTCACCATTTTTAACATATTTACCTCGCTTGTTGACATGTTTTTCACACGTTTTTACATTTTTTTCTGAAATTTCTACAAATTTTAAAAACTTTTCTACATTTTTCCAATTGTACATAATTCCCACACTTTTTCGCAACTGTTTACCACTTTTCACTATTTTTTACATTACAAATTTACATTTTCCTCACCTTTTTTTTCACATATTTTTTCATTTTATAGATTTTATCACTTTGTAACATTTTTTTCCTAATTTTTCCTACTTATCGACATTTTCCTCAATTTATGTTAGGCATTTTCTCCATTTTTACATCTTTCTATCTATTTTTACATATTTTGACCAACTTTTTACACTTTTCCCATTAATACACATTTTATCACTTTTTTAAATATCCCCTCCTCTTTTTTGACAGGTTTCCACAAATATTTACATTTTCCTCAATTTCTGTTAGGCATTTTCTGCACTTTTACATTTTTCCCCAATTTTTTACACTTTTCCACTATTTTTACATATTTTGACCAACTTTTTTACACTTTTCCCCATTAATACACATTTTATAACTTTTTTAATTTCCCCTCCTCTTTTTTGACAGGTTTCCACAATTATTTACATTTTCCTCAATTTATGTTAAGCATTTTCTGCATGTTTGCATTTTTCCCCAATTTTTACACTTTTCCACTATTTTTTACATATTTTGACCAACTTTTTTACAGTTTTCCCAATTAATACACATTTTATCACTTTTTTAACTTTCCCCTGGTCTTTTTTGACAGGTTTCCACAATTATTTACATTTTCTTCAATTTATGTTAGGCATTTTCTCCATTTTTCCCCAATTTTTTACACTTTTCCACTATTTTTTACATATTATGACCAACTTTTTTAAACTTTTCCCCATTAATACACATTTTATCTTTTTTTTTTAATTTCCCATTCTATTTTTTGACAGGTTTCCACAATTATTTACATTTTCCTCAATTTATGTTAGGCATTTTCTGCATTTTTACCTTTTTCCCCAATTTTTTACACTTTTCCACTATTTTTTACATATTTTGACTAACACTTTTCCCCATTAATTCACATTTTATTACTTTTTTAAATTTCCGCCCCCTTTTTTACAGGTTTCTACAATTATTTACGTTTTTCCCAACTATTCTACACATTTAAACACTTACATAAAAATCAATTATTTTTCCAATTTGTATACAACGTTCTACAGTATCCTTTACTTCCATAAAATGTTTCCAAATTTTACACTCTGTTGCCCCATTTTTGCATATTTTCTCCTCATTTTTTACTTATTTATTCCACTTGTTGACATGTTTTTCACCCGTTTTTACACTTTTTCTGAAATTTCTACGTATTTTAAAAGCTTTTCTACAATTTTCCAATTGTACATGATTCCCACACTCTTTCGCAATACCGATTTTCACTATTTTTCACATATTTTCCCCACCTTTTTTTATATATTTTTCCTATTTTGCAGCTATTATCATCTTGTAACAATTTTTTTCTAATTTTTATAATTATTGTCATTCTCCTTAACTCATTTTACGCATTTTCCCCATTTTTACGTTTTCCCCAATTTTTTTACACTTTTCCACTATTTTTTACATATTTTGCCCAACTCTTTTACAGTTTGTCACCATTATTATTACTTTTTTCAAATTTCCTCCCCCTTTTTTACAGTTTTTCAAAATTATTTACGTTTTCCCCCAACTTTTCTATACATTTTTCCAACTTTCACTGTTTTCTCTACTTTTTCACTATTTTTTACATATTTTCCCCTTTTTTACACCATCCTACCTGTCTAACCCAACCTTTCACTTACGTTTTAAGCTTTTTTGAAACTGTTTCGGCCTGAATGGCACTATACTTGTCAAAAAACACCGTTAACGCCAATTCTATGAATGTTATGAGGCTAAATATTGGAAGTGTTGTTTTGGTATATGCTATGCTCTCTACCAGATGCGTTTATATATGTTTAAATCTGATAAATTCTTAAAAGCTTTAAAGGACCTCACTCTATATCAGATAATGTTTTTGTTTAAAATCACAAAATATCTTTGCTGAAAATTTTCTTTGTAGATTCCTGAGTCTGGCTCAAAACAAAATCGAAAAACTGCCCATTCCCGTATCATCGCCGACGAAGAAGGGACACAAGCGAAAGCATTCGAACCCTTCGGACCAAAAGTACTCCTGCCCAGTGCTGGAAGAGCTCTACCTGCAGGACAACAGACTGGATCACATACCTGAAGCAATATTCAAACTGCCCTCGTTAGTCACTCTAGTCATATCGAACAATAAGTTACAGCAACTGCCCTACGAAATGTGGGTAGCGCCGAAGCTGAAGGAGATGAACGCCGCTTTTAATTTGATCCGGGAGCTACCGTCTAGCCCTCTAGAGGTAAGAATAGGACTTTTACAGAATCTACTTTCAAAGAACTTGTGAATTTTTAGTTTAAATGGGCAATAGTTACTTTTTGTTGCTTGTAATTTTTTGTTGCGTCGCTTTTGGAGCTTTTTCGACCCTTCCCTTTATTTTTAAGGCCTTTTACTATGCTTTTTCAACGTTTTTCTTTACTTTTGACGTTTTTTCGAGTTCTTTATCGTTCGTAACATTGCTTTTTCAACGATTTTGAAAGTTTTTCTAATGATTTTTACATTTTTTCTTTGTTGTATTTTCGACGCTTTTCAGATGCTTTTAAGTTTTTGACATTATTTTAAGCGTTTCCAATGCTTTTTCCATGCTATTGGCGCTTTTTCTACGCTTTTAATGTTGTATGATGTTTCTAAATTTTTTTTTTAACGCAAACATGCATTTCTTGAAATATGGCCAATCAGCGTCATTTAAATGTAATTCCACAGCCTACTCTAATTATAATCAAGAAATCTTTTATTTCCAGAGTAAAGAAGACCTAGATAAGATGAGCGTAAGTTCCAGCGACAGCCAGTTATCTAGCCACGCAGAACAAGATTCAGAATCTGAATTATCAGATTTCGATATCGAAACAAAATTAAATTTGAGTGACGATGGAGTGCAAGCAGTAAGATACCGAAAGAAGGAGAGATCTTACGTGTAAGTAGTAATTGATTTTTTCTTATTGACAGTTGTGGACGTCACTAACAAATTCATGGAAGCTTAATTACCGTAATTTATTAATTTATAACGGAAATTAAAAAAAAACCAAAACATTTTATTATTAAACTTTAAATAGAATTTTCTTTACAATAATATTTTTATTTTTAAAATTTGAATCACAAAAAACTTATCCAGCCACTATATACATTGTATATACTATCACAGAATAAGAATATTTTTTCGTGATTTAACTGTCAATTTGTCTGACATTGACAGATACAAAATTTAATTGTTGTGTACATAAGTACATATTTGAACTTTCTTGAGATATTTACAAGTTTTAATTCGTAATTTAACATGCCTAACGAGGCTCAAGAAAAATCTGAACACAATGGAATAATTGAAGCAAACTTTATTTCGACAATTCGTACTTACACTGACAGATTGAGAATATTACAAGATAGACTGAGGCAAATACATTTAGAAATGAGGAAAACAAAAGTTTCCATGATGGAAATAGAAGGGACACTGAAAGATATTGATGGTTTCCAAACAGAAAATATTCCAGATAATATTAATAATTAAATTTGGAGTTCATAGTAATGGCAGTTATAGAATAGATGAACTATGTATTATAATTTGTGATTCTAGTGTAAGTGATTTATGTAGTAATAAATAAATGTTTGTATAAAAATAAAACTTATTTCTCTCTCTTGTCGTTTCCTCATTGCTGAGGATCGTGATTTCCTACAATGCGGGCTGTCAATGTTCTCCATCTCTTGCGATTTTGGGCTGCTCTCATGGACTCAGAAAACTCATTTCACACTAGTTAAATTGTTCAATTTTCTTGTTTTACTATTTTAAACTTTATTTACATTTTTTTACAAGGTATTATACCTATTTAGCTTCCTTTTGGGAAGATGTTATTCTTCTCTCCTCTTCCCCATTCAAACACTTGTTTTTACCCATTTTATTTTACCCTTCTCTTCGTCTTTTATCAAAGGGGGACTACAGCTTACATTGTTTTTCAACAAAATATGTGTTTCACTTAATATCTTTTAAATTTTATTTTTAAAATGTTCCTTAAAGCAACTTAATAATAGTTTTTATAATTGCTGGATAATAAGTAGTTTTCTACAGTGCAATTCAACAATGCACAGTGAAAATAAAAACATTTGGGCTTCAGTTCTTGAACTTTTGGAGTGACTGTACTTTAAGTTTCTTTTCATCTTCCAACAGTTCCAATTCTATCTTTATTTTGGAGTCATATTATGCTTTCCTTATTTCCCAAGATGATATTCTATTTGTATTTTCCAGTCATATGGACTTGGTAAAGCATCACATTTGGAACAAAAGTGTAGAAGTAACAGAGCAGATCCTCCACAATGACGATACATCCACTGAAGCCTCCTCCCAACTGTCTTCACTCAACCTGGCTCACAATCTCTTCACCAGCATTCCTGTGGTCATTCCTTGTTTGGCAGTGAACCTCACTAGGCTCAACATGGCGTTTAACTCACTGAGATCAATGTCACATATCACTAGTTACCCAAGTTCGCTCAAACAACTCGACCTGAGCCATAACCAGATAACTGTGTGGCCCAGTTTGCCTCAAATTGAGGCCAGGATAATATGGAGTTGGCTAATTTGGCATGCTACATGACTACTACTGCTTTTCGGGAAAGACACCAGATATTGTCAGTAAGTACTTTAAGGTTAGATTGTTATAAATAGTATTATAAGTCAAGCAAAAAAGATAAGAATATGGTAAAATTATACTCTAGAAAATTTCTACTGAAGCAAAGAATGCATTAAGAAGATCTAGTCCATTAGGTAGTGTACTTTTGTTTAATGACTAATTTTCTTATTTCAGTTTTTTACATTTGTTCTTGTTTGGTGTGTATCAATTGAATTGATTTTTTACTTACATATTCGAACACTTTACTGCAACATTTTCTTCTATGGTAGTCTTCTCTAATACATAATATGTTTACCCACCACCTTTATTTTATGTTTTATTCTTGAAATGTTGTTTATTTTAGTACGGAGACAACCAGGGCCGATCGCTAAGACACAGTGTACTACATTCTGTATGTTCCCATAGAAGGCATCTGAGGTTAGACAACTTGAGGACGTTAATCCTAGCTGACAATCAGCTGACCAGGATACAGCTAGCCACAGATGATGATGGCGACATTAGCAGCACTGACGATGAAGATCTTGAACGGGTAAGTCTTCAAATACAGTATAAGTTAGTGTATTTATTACTTTTTGTACATAAAGGGACTTGTTGTACAAGAATAATTACAAAACATGAGAATTTATGTTATGTGAAGATATTTTTATTTTTTTAAATTTTCCCTTTAGTCATTAACCATAATATCTGGGTATCCTTAATGGGATTTAAATTAGTATGGTGGGTGTCAAATGTATTGCTTATTTCTAAGCTAACCGAAATGTATAAAAGTATAAAAATCATTCATTTGTACCTAAAACAGCATTATTCCTAAATTACTTGATCAACTCCACAATTTTATTATTCATATAATATAATCAAAGCTCTGAACGGTTCTTGTGAACTGATTGTTCATCGAGGTTTCTTAATTATCTTACATTTTTCATCATGTGTTATGTTTTTACCTAATGTATAAATCAGCATATTCGTATCTAATGTCTTGGCAATGATCTTTTCACTTATACAATAATTTAGGCTTGTCTATGAATTTGCTGCTGTACTTTTATTGATAGCAATATACCTTTTTAAAATATACTTTTAGGCTCTTCAGATGAAATTTCTATTCGTAAATATCGAGTAAGTACCTACTCAATAGGTCTATTAACAAGTGAATCCTAATTAAGGTAAAAGCAAACACTGGATTATAACAGAACCTTGTGTACCTTCACAAACAGCAATAACAATTTCAAGCTCTCATTTGCTCTCTGTAAATTAGAGTGTTCAATGTTATTTGTCAGTAACACATCACGTTTCCTTTATAGGGCTCCCAAATTGGCAAATCTCGGTTGATGTTTCCAAATCTGTCTATGCTAGATATCAGCAACAACAATTTGAAGGAGATCCCGCCAAATATTAACGACCTAAACAACCTGTCAGTTTTGAACATAAGCGGTAATCTGGGTAAGTTTTTTTGTTAATTTTAAATCTTTATAATAATGTTGTGTACACCTTTAATATCAGTCAAAAGAATTAAGTGATAAATATGATTAGAAAATAAAAACAAGTAATATCAAAATTAATAGGTAAAATAGTTTATTTAGATCTAAATACTATACAATACATTGTAATAATACAAACAGACCCCTTCTACTACCATAGTGGTAATTTTCACTTTATGTTGCATGGTTTCAGAGCTTTTTCAAGGAATATATTAAACAAATTGTGGCACATACTTTAGTTCTTGTTATTGAGTGATATACCTTCTTGTAATCGATAAATGCTAAATATCTGGTCTATTTTGACCATCATTTTTTCTACGAAAAGATAATCCATCTCCAATATTTTCCCATATCTTCCTTTTTTTTTCATTTTCCATCTACCATAGATAAGGTTACTGATCCATCACTGATTACTCGATAGTTCTTCCATTTTTTCCCCTGTCTTAATGATTTTGTCTATTTTAACAAATCTCAAATCTTTTATGTATCATATGAAGCGATCAGATTGGTCTTATTCTGAAGGGACTTTCAAATTTTTTATTATTTTTATATTTTCCCAAGATTATTTCTGTCTGATTCTCTTCATTTAACACAGAAATTGTTAAAAAAAATTTATATCTGATTGTATTCTAGCTTTTAGATTATTCAGAACTTTTTATAAAGAATAACTTTTTTTCATAAAACTAAATAAGTTTGCCATATGGTGCCGACTTGGACATCCTGTATAAATCATAATATACAATGCTAAATATCTACTTATATGCTGCAATTTGTAAATAAAACAATCAAAGGTCTATGCACCTGTTTATTTCAGATTAAAAAAATATTTTTTAATTAAAAATATCAACTATATATCTAAAATATATCAATTTATCAACACTAGATTTATATCTTCCATTTTAAATGTAAATAATAACAAACCCACGTGGTAATTACCTCACCTAGTCACAAATCTATTTTTATAGACATAAACGAACTCCCACCACAGATGGGTTTGCTATCTCGGCTGTGGAACCTCAACACGCGCGGCACCAACCTTCAAGATCCGCTAAAGTCTATGATAGAAAGTAAAAAATACAAAACGATGGACATTATCGGCTACCTCAAGTCCGTTTTGGAAGACGCCAAACCCTACGCCAGGATGAAATTGATGATTGTCGGCGTGCAGGGCATCGGAAAGACCAGCTTATTGGAACAATTACGGCAGGAAGGAGTCACGAGGCGACGGCCAGAGGTTAGAATCTTCTTATTGTTTTTAAAACAAGATAAATACGTCAGCTGATCGCGTTGTTTTAAATATTTTGAAGGTTATGTTGCATAAGATGGTTAGATTTGCGTTTTTATGGGTTGTCATATTTTATTATACACTGCTCGAAACAAAATAGGACTTGTTATTTTTAATAATGAAATTATAATTGAATCGATTATTTCTTAATGGGACATTTAAGTGATATTTTCAAGTTTTGGGAAAACAGAAAAATGTTTCTTCTTCTTTTTTTCATTAGTATGGTTCGGTTAAAAGTGTGTATTAATCAAATCAATCTAAAATTTTGGATTTTCTTTATTGGACAGATTTTTCAAAAAAATTAACTTAGTTCCTTTCAGAAATAAACATTTGGGCATTTCGCATTTTAAGGCACTCTAACCTAGCCAAGCTTTTATATGACAGTTAACATACTCTTAAATGGTGTCAGAGTTGCCAAGTCTCCAGTTTTTTCATACTCTCACATAATATTAAAGAAATGCATATAAAAATTAATAGGAAATGCATTGAAATTATATAAAAATTCATAGATTTTAGTTAAATTAAAGATAATCAAATGCATATACAATAAAATTGATTACAATGATATAAAAAATTAATAGGTAGTATTAATTAAATTACCGTATATAATATTTGTTTTATACTTATTTAAAACTTGTAGCTTCTCATAACACAAATTATAATTTCGTAAAAGTAACTTATATTTTAAACCTTCGTATATATTTTACAAAAAAAAATATGGCAAGTTTTATACTTATTTAAAATTTGTAGCTTCTCATAACACAAATTATTATTTCGTAAAAGTAACTTTATATTTGTAACATTCATATACATATTTTACTAAAATAAATACGGCAACACTGTGACGCGGTGCCTTGAGGAAATATATTTGGTTAGGTTAGAGTGCCTTAAAATGCGAAAGGCCCAAACATTTTATAAAGCAAATTTAATTTTTTAGGTTTTTATATAATCCTTTAATATGGCAATTGTGTTTTGAAAAACAGCCACAAAAATATATTTAACCAAAATTAAAGAAATATCACTGAAAATATTTCGCGACACGAGACTTGCATTTTAAACCAAAACAGAGCGCGTGGTCAAATACAACATGACACAAATTTAAATATTTATTTCTTAAAGGGACTAACTTAGTTTACTTAGGTCCTTCCTGCGTTAAACCATTATTTTCTCACACGGAAAAGCGTAAGGAATAATCGAATTTAGTTCATTTCTGCACCAAACGGTATGTTTTTGGGTCAGTAATTAATATCGCATATTAAAAGAAAAATGGCCGAAATAGCACTTAAGCCCTTTATGTTATACAGGGTGAGTCATGAGGAACTTTACATACTTCTACCATATGTAGAGTCCCTCAGGGAGCATATCATGTGGCCACTAAAAAATGTCAACTCCTCTTCTTTATTAATTAACAGGGTGATTTGTGTAATTGACCATTTATTTCATTTTACTATAGTGTTTATACGGCTCATTTGATTTTTTTAATTTTTGCATGATACAGTACACTACTATCAAGCATTCGACTGGTATTAGCTAAACTAAAAAATTCCAGGACTGGCTTTGGAAAAATTAATTTAGGGATTCGTATTAAATATTACACCCTGTATAAATTTTTTTTAAAATGCAATAAGTGATTTTCAAACTACATAAATAGCCAATGAAAACGACATATGCGACAATGTTGTCGCACTTTTATTAAATTTTTAGTGAACGATCAAATCTTACCAAAAATAGAACAACCATAATGAAGTATCAAATTATAAGGTATTAATTTAAACAAATGTTATAAATTTCAAACATTTTACTTGAAATGATAAACTGAGTCACTGCACAACAAAAAACAGTAACCACTAACAATAACGAAGAACAATTTAAAAAAATATGTTCATAGTTATGATAAACCCATAAATTAGAACTGGAAAAGATACAATAATGGTAACAAAATAAAAATAATTCAAAATAGATTTTCGAAATGGAACCCTGCAGCCTGTACACATTTTTGTTGCCGAATTGTTAATTGACGTATTGAATTACGGATACTCTGGGGATCGGTTCTAATAGTATTACAACAATGTATAATTCTATCAATTAATTGTTGTCGGTTATTAATATTCACTGCGTAAACTAGTTGCTTCAATCGTCCCCAAATATGGTAATCAACGGGATTGAAATCAGGGGATCTTGAAGGCCACGAAATAGGACCTGCCCGTCCTATCCACCTGTTGCCAAAAACATTATTGAGATGTTGTCTCACTGCCAGTAAAAAGTGTGGGGGTGCAACATCATGCTGAAAATACATCCCTCGGATAGCAACGTTCGCGTTGGCAAGCAAATTCGGCAAAATATTTTGTAGAAAGTTCAAATAGACCTGCCCTGTTAAAGGACCATCAAAAAAGTGAGGACCTACTAATTGGTTATTTATGACACCAATCCACACGTTAACCGAAAACCTTAACTGAGAACGACGTTCTCGAATAGCATGGGGATTTTCTTCTGCCCACACATGTGAATTTCGTGAATTATTTATCCCGTCTCTGGTAAATTGGGCTTCATCTGTAAATAGTGTCCTGTATAGCGTTGGTCGATTATTGTTAATCCATCTACAAAATTCCAACCTATCGATCTCATCTCCAGCATGTAGTCGCTGAACCATTTGAATGTGATATGGGTATAGATTATTTTTTTGTAAGACTCTACTTACTTTTGATTGAGTAACATTGAGTTCTCGACTTACTTGTCTAGTGCTTATTGTAGGGTTCATAGTAACGGCGTCCATAATGTCATCTTCCTGCGCTTCATTTACATGTCGCTCTGTTGTTCCACTAGGAAAAGTGCCATTTTCTCGCAAATAATAAAAAACTGATCCAAATGTTGGATGACTGGGAGTTCGACGATTAGGAAATCTCCTGCGATATTCTCTACTAGCAGCCCTACCATTCCCATTACAGAATCCATAAATAAATATTATGTCTGCATATTCTGTGGTCTAAAACTGATGTGGCATTTTGAACGAAAGTAACAAAAGCTCTACCAAAACTAACACAATGTCCTTAACGTAGATATGACAGAAGAAATATGTATTCTTGTACACATAAATAACAATTGATAATGACAATAATGACAATGGGTATAAAATATCAAGAAACGTCAAACGGTCAACGCCAACCTTCATTTTAAACTTTTTTAGATTTATTTTTATTTAGTACAGTTGATGCAATGTATTATTATTTGACATAAAATTTTAATCATTTACAATCAACAAAAACTAACACATACAAGAGGTTTGACTTTTTAATCAATTTAATTTATTATTTATCGAAAATAATGCCCCAATACGATCTATGAGTAAAAATTTAAAATTGAAAAACAATTGATTCTATCGTAGAGATAATACAAAGTGACAGTAAAGATGTTAATTTTCTACGTATTAGATTATGTTGTAGGAACTCATTTTAATTAAAATGTTTGAAATTTATAACATTTGTTTAAATTAATTACCTTATAATTTGATACTTCATTATGGTTGTTCTATTTTTGGTCAGATTTGATCGTTCACTAAAAATTTAATAAAAGTGCGACAACATTGTCGCATATGTCGTTTTCATTGGCTATTTATGTAGTTTGAAAATCACTTATTGCATTTAAAAAAAAATATATACAGGGTGTAATATTTAATACGAATCCCTAAATTAATTTTTCCAAAGCCAGTCCTGGAATTTTTTAGTTTAGCTAATACCAGTCGAATGCTTGATAGTAGTGTACTGTATCATGCAAAAATTAAAAAAATCAAATGAGCCGTATAAACACTACAGTAAAATGAAATAAATGGTCAATTACACAAATCACCCTGTTAATTAATAAAGAAGAGGAGTTGACATTTTTTAGTGGCCACATGATATGCTCCCTGAGGGACTCTACATATGGTAGAAGTATGTAAAGTTCCTTATGACTCACCCTGTATACTTATTATAAGTAAATATGAATCAATTGCTATTCATCCATCTATTGTATTTTTACTTGGATTCATAATTCGACTGCTTCTTTTCTATTATAATAGTATTCATCGAAGGTTATATAGAACGTTACAATGAATATAACATTCTATTTTAGATAGTTTTTGCTGTAGACTAGTTGATATTCTATTTTTCGCGAGAAATAATGAACTTAAAGGATTATATAAAAAATATCGTCAGCAATTGCACTTTTATACGTTTTATAACGGTGTGCGATTTGATATTTTGTTTTGTAGCACTGGGCGAAACGTATGGGCAACAAAAATATAAACGTAAAAACATCGAGAGGTTCCAACATGTCCACTGTGGGAGTCGATATCGGTGATTGGGTCTACGAGAAAAAAGTGAGGCTGCAATCCTCGCACGGACCAGTAGTGTTCAGAACGTGGGACTTTGGAGGACAGAAAGAGTAAGTTTGCCACTAATCTGTCTGTCTATTGTATGTCCGATCCTGTTTTTTGTCTCTACTTTAGATACTATGCCACTCACCAATACTTTCTATCAAAGCGCAGCCTGTATCTGGTAGTTTGGAGGATAACGGACGGGCATCGAGGCATAAACGAAATCCTCCAATGGTTGGTCAACATCCAAGCTCGCGCTCCAAACTCGCCGGTTATAATAGTCGGCACTCACTATGACGTCATTCAAGAATTCAACCCGAACATCTCCGAAGAGTACCAACAGATCATTAGGGATCGGTTTATCAACGTCGTTGATGCCGAGAAATGTGGCTTGCCTAGGGTTTTGGACACCATAGAAATCAGCTGTAAAACTAGGCATAATATAAAGTTGTTGTGCAATTTAATATATGACACTGTAAGTATTTTGGATCCCTTCAAGTTTCATACCATACCATTTCCTGTTAATCTCTTTTATCTGTTCTAGGTTTTCAGTTTGAGACCACCTGGTAGTAAAGAATTGCTTCTGGAACAAAAGGTTCCTGCCACCTATTTGGCGCTAGAAGACGTTATAAACTACATAGCGGCAGAAAGGAAAGTTAACGGTTTGGATCCGGTACTGACCGCCGAACAGTACAGAAACTTGGTGACCACCGAAATGCTTCAGAGGTACAACAAAACCTTCAGAGATTGGTCCGAATTACACCAGGCCACGCTATTTTTACATGAAAACGGTGAGTCCATCGGTCTATTTATACTAACGCCTGAATATCATTGGTTAACTAACGTAGGAAGACGATTTTGAACTGTCATAGTTGCAAGTTTTCTTGTGAATTAGTAAAATTCTCCCTGTTCAAGGTTTTCGGATGTCGTTGTATCTTTTTTTTGAGACCCTCAGGATGTGTTTCGATTCCAATGGCCTCTTTGTTTGAAAAAATGGGTAAAGTGACTTAGTAGACCAAGAAATTAGAAATGGGTGACCTGATACAAATGGAAAAGAGTTTCTAAAACGTGGTTCATTTTAGAAGAAGACTTAAGTGATAGCTGAAGAGGATTTTTAGCTCTCATATTTGCCAGTTTTCTTGTGAATTAGTAAAATTCTCAATGTTCAGGGTTATCGGATGTTGTTGTGTCTTTTGTTGAGACACTCGGGATGTATTTCGAATCCTACGGCCTCTTTGTTTGAAAAAATGGATATAAAGACTTATTGGACCAAGAAATGAAAAATGGGTGACCTGATTCATATGAAACAGGGTTCCTTAAAGGTGGTAAATTTCACAAGAAGACTTCAGTGACAGCTGAAGACGATTTTGAGCTCTCATATTTGCCAATTTTCTTGTGAAATAATAAAGTCTTCATGCTCAAGGTTATTTGGTGTGTTTGTCTTTTTTGTTGAGTCACTCGGGATTTATTTCGATTCCAATGGCCTCTTGGCCTATAGGCGAAGGAATTTCAGCATATTATCGTATTATTAACAGTGCTAAACATATAAAAATAGTCTGTTTGTGTCTATTTAGGTGTTTTACTCCACTACGACGATGCTACGCTTAAAGATCTGTATTTCTTGGATCCTCAATGGTTGTGCGATATGCTGGCCCATGTCGTTACCATACGAGAAATCAACCCCTTTGCACGTACAGGCGTGATGAAATTGGAAGACCTGAAACATATCTTCAAAGCTAGTAACATCGGACCAATGGATACGAGAGGTGAGCACACTCCAAATTCCTGTCTTTTAACAGAAAATTTTAAATATGTAAATTTTTCAAGGCTACATCGTAAATTTACTGAATAAATTCGAAGTAGCATTGACCTGGGACTCCAGAACACTTCTAATACCATCACTGTTGCCTTCTGAAGAAGATATTATCATGGCTCAGATTTATCCGGGACAGTTTCATCCAATGGTTAAGGTTAAAGTGCCCCTAAGGTCAAGAGGTTGGGCAGTAAGGAACAAGAAGATCAGCGTGTCGCCAAAATCGGTTTTATACAGAGATCCGAGCGTACAGAGGACGTTTGAGATGAGCTTGCCATCTGGAACTTCTTCACCTGCCAAAAATGGTAAGATTAATGTCATCAAAACCTCTAGAATCGATCTTATAAAAAATGCTGTAGTATCCTACTGATTGCGCCAAGTTTTTAGCGTATTAATACCTTGTTTTTAGTTACTCCACCAGAAGAAGTCCAGTACCAACTAAAATCGAAAGCCTCAGACAAATCCATGACCCGTTTACTCTTAATGTCGTACTTTCCCTCGGGTTTTTGGTCGCGGCTGATCTCCCGCATTCTAGCCGACGATACCATAATAGACATAATCAGATCTTTCTTCATATTGCCGAAGGATGCGGCTCAAGATGCACAGCTAGCCAAAGTTTTGGACCTGAAAGCCGAATGGGTGCTCTGGCAGACTGGATTGCAGTTAAAGTATGGAGATATCACTCTGTTTCGGATGAAAGAAGTGTTGCACAACTCTGCAGCTTACTATAGACAATTAAAGTAAGTGTTACATATTATTTGTTGTTTATTGGTCAAGATAATACCTTTATATGTCATGTTTAATGGTTTTTGTCAGGTTTCGACTGAAACAAGAAGGTGTGTGGTCTGAAATCGACTTCCAGAACAGTTCAATTTTGGAGATACACTTTCCAGTTGAATCTTTGGTTGTTCAACCGCTATTCAACGAGAACTGTCAAATTGACGGCTATAAGATTAAAGACGAACTGGTGATAGAACCTTCCACCGAATGCACTGCCCAACTTTTAGCTTTAACTGTGGATCATATCGACATTCTTCTAGAAGATTGGTAAGAAATTCCCTTAACATTAGCATTTATTCACTTCGTTTTTTGACAGTGTTTATTTTATTTTATTTATGACCAATAAAAGCAGAAAGATTCTATGCGTTGACTTGAATATTAATTACGCTGTTGCTTGTGCTACCCAATTATCCTTGGTCAATATATTCGAATCGTATGGTTTCACAATGCACGTTAATTCTCCTACAAGAATTACTAAAACAACATCTACCATAATTGATTATATTGTCTCAGATTTCTCACTCTTTAATGGACGATCTACAATTATTAATACAGGACTATCTGGTCATGAAGCAGTATATACCAAGTTGTAACACTCTTAACCCTTTCACTGCGGGAACCTTAAAAATTGATGCCTGTCCCATGCGCGTTAAATCCACGAATGCGAGTATACTCGTTATGAGCAGTTGACTAGTTGACACTCCGGCGATTATACTCGTCTGGAGCAGCGCACCGTACAGGACCAACACACCAACAGAACAGTTTTATTTTCCATTTCTAGTTAAGATTTTTTCTGATATCTAATTATGAAATAAGAGTTAACAAAGTGACAGCAGTTTTTATTGATAGTACAGAACAAAATTCGAAAAGAAATAAGAAACCACTTATCATTCTTACAGAGCTATAAAGATGATGTCAATTTTTGTAAAGCATTTGAATCAAAAGTCTTTTTTTGTGTGGTAAATACCAAAACAAGGCACAACACAAAGTGCTACATGACAGACGGAGCACATATATCTTGATTCTGCGCGTGTTTTATTTTTGTCACATACACCGCACCTCTTAGTCGGATTTTTTTTATAGGTTGTCGGTGGAACTACATCAGGAAAATGTCTTTCTGTGAGCCTCAAGTCACATTCAGCTCCACATCTTTGTGTATTCGAGGTATTTCTTTGAATTGGTTCCAATCTTACTTGAGGAATACGAAACAACTAGTTAGAGCAAATGATACTGACTCTAGTCACAAAAACATTGTATGTGGAGTACCACAAGGTTCAGTACTGGGTCCTCTACTTTTTCTTTATAAATGACATCAATAACTTAAAAATTAATGAAAAATTTTTTTCTTTTTGCTGATGATACCAGTATTACCTGGAGGAACTCTAATATTGCCACTCTTCATGCAATTATAACTTCTGATCTATTTAAAATAAAAACCTGGTCCGACTCTAATTTACTCTCTTTTAATGTGGATAAGACAGTAGCATTATCCTATAAAGGAGCTTTTCAACCCTTAACAATAACAGCCAGATCAGTATCGTTGATTCTGTAAAATTTCTAGGTATTTTTATAGACAGCAACCTTAAATGGTCTCTTTATATCGATTTGTTAAGTAAGAAACTAGCCTCAGCCTGCTATGCAATAAGATCTGTGTCGAAGGAAATCAGTTTACAGTCTGTCCCAAACCCTTCTTTCAGTGCGTCACTAATTTTGACGTCATATAGGATTTTAAGAATGTCGAGAATTATTGCATGAAATTTTAGTTAAATCTGACAGTTGAAGGATCGTAATCGGCTAAATGTGAAAAGGTTATTTTTTGAAAATGTGGAGTAAAAATTTTAAGAATTTAAATTTTTTTTAATTTACATATTAGAGGTCCCGTCTTGTATAAAAAATTTTATTGTGCATTATATTGGAACGGCAGTTTGTCATAATTCCTATTCTATACATTCCAAGGAAAGTGCTTAATTACCTAAGATTTATTTATGTATTTATTATTATTTATTACAAACACTATGGCTAAAATGTATAGTATTTAAACTACTAATATGAATATTTTTTAGAATAATTTAAAACTTACTTCACGAACGGCAGAAACTGGTAATAAAGTTGTCCCAGCCTCTTTTTCTAATTGAAAATAATTTAATAATTTTAATATTATTCTTTGTTCATTCTCGGTATATCTCGGCATATTTAAAATATTTTTATGACAATAAATACAAAATTAAATTTTCACTGTAAAATGTCTAAAAATACTATCCTGGAATGACAATTATCATTTTATCAGTTGACATTGTCAAAGTACTGTCACTATCGAGACCATCTGCGTCAAATTATATTTATGCGCATCATTGATTGGATATCTATTTAGCGTATTCTAAACTCCGACCAATTATATATCCGTAAGTAGAATTCGCTTTAATATACAAATACCCGTGAACGAAATATAATTTTCTAAGTTCTATGTATAATAATCACAGACTCACGTTTTTTTCTGTCACTTCTAGCTTAATGCGTTAGAGAGAATTCGATAAACTGTGACGCACTGAAAGAAGGGTTTGGGATGAACTATAGCATCTTCCAAAATAACATATTTTTCTTTGTTCGAGTCTCATCTTCGATATGGCCTTCCTTTTTGGGTTCTACAGCTGCCCAATCTGATGTTTTTCCAGCAAGACCTAATCATGACTACTCCACCAGAAATTCAAGCTTTGATGTGTATTTGCCGATGCCGTCCACTGAGTTAGTAAAGAAATCTATATTATATTCAACAGAAAAATTATACAACCATCTCCCTTTGCAACTTAAATCTACAACTTCTTTCGTTAAGTTCCGTAAATTGACAAAAGCCTATCTATCTGAAAGACCATATTATTCAGTGGAAGAGTACCTAAAGTATTTTTATATATATTTGTGATTATCTTTTATTTTGTGATATTGACGATTTATGTAATTTTGATAAATGTTAATGGTTATTGTTATTTTTTTGACTTTTTGTAAGCTTTGTCCATAAAATTGTACAATAAAGCATATTTCTATTCTATTCTATTTACATAGAAAAATCTCCACTTTTTTAGGTACCCCACTCTCGGTACCAGATTTGTTCACACTTCCGAAGGGAAGTTCCTGATAACGCGCCTTATTCCATGCCCTAGTTGTTTAAGTGCGTCCACCGACAACGAACATAACTTGAATGATTTTCCACCCTCTAGTAGCCACCTATTAGAGCCGCTTCAACAGGAAAATGAACATTCAGGTAATGTATTTATTATTTGAATATTAAATAAACGTTAACCATTATATCATATGAATAAATTTATAGTATAAAAAACATCGATCATATTTCCTGCAAATATATGAGAGAAACCAACCGCAAGACTAGATGGCAATATCCGGTTCGAAGGACCAATGCATACAATTTAATTACTTGATTAAACAACGAACTTTTCTGATTATCATTGTTCTTATTTTAGGCCACCACGATTTGCACAGGATCCGAAAATCGCAGGAATCATATACTTCAGAATGCGACAGTGGCGTTGGACCAGATTCAGCGAGCTCCAGTCGAATACCGTCAGTGGAAGGCCATCCTGGTGTCCAACAAGAAGAAGATAAACCCGTGATATACTCATGGATGGTAGAAGAATGTATCCTGGAAGCGTACGGCAGCAAAACAGTCGTTTGTCCCACTCACGGGGATTGCTCGTTAGTAAGAATTGCCGGAGATACGGTAAGACATCTTTACACATTCTCTTTGGTGATTTTAGTTGAGTTTATTGTAGATTTTTATGGATTTGGGCGAGAGGTACATCATTAGACCCGAAAATATTAAGAAAGGTAGATTATTGGGACGCGGAGCTTTTGGTTTCGTCTTCAAAGGTTCGTGTAAGATAAGAGGGTCCAATAAAACGATGGACGTGGCTATGAAAATGCTCCAGCCTGTTCAACCCGGTCCCAATGCTCGGCAATCCGCAGTTATAGCCTTTAAGGTAATATTATACGTAATTTTGCAATACAGCAGTTTAAATATTGAAATGTTTTGGTTTTTATATTGACCTTTTCTTATATTCCTGATTATATTCCATCTTATCTTTATATTTTTAAATGTGCCCAAACCTTTGTTGCAGGCTGCTCAGGGCAAATGGGACAGAGATCCTTTACAGTACGCGTGTAAAGCGTATTGTACGGCTAGACAGGAGTTAAACATTCTCTTATCTCTTAAACATCCAAACATAGTACCTTTTGTGGGTGTATGCACGAGTCCCCTTGCTTTGGTACTTGATTTGGCTCCTCAAGGAGCTTTAGATCTGGTGCTAAGGCATTATAGAAGATCAGGAGCTAAAGTAGGACCTTACACGCTTCAAGCCATCATTTTGCAAGTGAGTTTTTGGACTTTTGGGCCGAAAAAGTAATGTTAATCGATTATTTTAGGTAGCCAAAGCTATTGAGTACCTTCATAGACAACATATCATATACAGGGACCTAAAATCGGAGAATGTATTGGTTTGGGAGATGCCTCCGCCTTTTGTAGACCACCCGGAACATCCTGTTCATATTAAAGTTGCAGATTATGGTAAATATTACATAAATAGACTGCACGTGCAAAGTTCGTCCTCCACTCCAGCTATTTTTTGAGCCACAACACTTAAAGGGTATCTGGAATAAGATACTTTTTAGCTTTGTGCCAAGGAACAAATTGGTGGATAAGAAAATAGTTAGGGGTCATCTTATAACCAAATATACAACATTATTTATTTTAGGTATTAGTAGACTGACCTTACCTTCTGGTACTAAGGGATTTGGAGGCACCGAAGGCTTCATGGCACCCGAAATCATGAGATACAACGGAGAAGAAGAATACACTGAAAAAGTGGACTGTTTTTCTTTCGGCATGTTCGTGTACGAGCTTCTGACTTTACATCAACCGTTCGAAGGTCACGAGTCAGTCAAGGAGTGTATTCTGGAAGGCGGTAGGCCAGCTTTAACTTACAGGGTTAGTTTATATCGTCTCCTATACTATTATCGTATAATAAATTAGTTAATGTTTAGGAAACTTTGTATCCCAGCTACTTTTTGGATCTAATGGTGCTGTGTTGGTCCCAACAACCGAAGGACAGACCTTCGGCTAGCCAGATCGTTTCGATAGCAAGCGCGCCTGAATTCACCCATCTCTGTGATGTAGTCTCGTTGAAACATCAAGCTCCTGTCGTAGCTACGACCAGTGCTGCCCTCACTCATATAACAGGTCAGTGTTGTATCTTATTTTAGCTCTATCGAGATTAAATCTTTAAAATGTTAAAAACCGCGTTGAGAATTTAATGCTCGACGTTTCGGCACCCATTTTTAAGATGGATACGGTACCGTTCGAGTTCGGGGTCTCAATCTGCCTACTCCCCTCACTCGAGACGTACCAGTATCGTGTTGTGTATAAATACAAGAACCGTCAAACGGCACTGAGGTCTCAATCTGCCTACCCATCAGTGTCACTCGACATTGAGGATATGAGGATTTTGTTGTAATCTAGGCGACACAATTTACATAATCGTTTCTTCAGTATAGGCAACACAACTTACATCACGCAAAAATCGTATCAATTATGACGCTGTTGTTGATTAATTTTTTTTTTTTTCGTAGACGAAGGATTATCGGGCTCGGAGATGTGGCTGATGTGTGCCAATTCAAGGGTAGACTTACTTCTGGCGGCCGAAAGGGGATGGCTACAGTACCATACGATGACGTTACCTATTAGAGCTACAGCGGCTTGCACAGTGGGCGATTCAATTTGGATCGGCGACTATTCCGGAAAACTGCACGCTTATTCGTAAGTAAAAATCATTTTTGCATCAATATAAGTTAATATTTGGTTATTTTTAGAGCAAATGACGGACGGAAGTTGTTCTTCTATACTTTGGACAACCAACCAAATACACAAGTGGAGGCGTTATTGTATTTGCCGTCACTGAAGAGAGTAGCATGTGCCTTGTCCAATGGTAGACTGTTTTTGGTCAACTCTGAATCCAAACCATTGACCCCGACTGCTGCAGAAGGTTCCTTCGTTATGACAGAGCTGGGTTCCATGTCTGCAATCAACTGTATGTGTGGTATATTCGATCAAAAAGAAGGGTATGTGTGTGTTTTTATAAAATCAAGTCTCCTTTGAGTATTTACAGATTATTTTGCAGGTCTTGTGAGTTATGGTGTGGCGAATCTGACGGTCAAATTTCCATCTACACTATTAAAGATCAAGTAGTAGCAGGGCACGAACTCGTCAACCATTACCAACCAGTTATCGCCAAAGTTGACGTTATGAACATCATTGCAGTCGAAAGCAACGTCTGGTCATACGTGAGACCCCATTGCGTCGTCTACCAGTGGGATTCTAAGACGAAAACCATCATAAACAAACTGGACTGTTCCAAACTAGTACCTTGTTCTGAAAGCCTCAAATCCATAGCTATCGAGGAACACTTGAGCCCGAGCAACTGCCAAGTAACCAGCCTGGTTGCCCTCAACGACGAGCTTTACATCGGTACGACCTGGGGCTGTGTCATCATAGCGGAACGGTTCACTCTTCGACCCATCACCATCTTCCGTCCATACGAAGAGGAAGTTAGAGCCATCGTACCTCTGCACACGGGGAAAAGTACTCAAGGAACCCAAGAAAAGGTGCCTCTAATTGCGACGATCGGTAGGGGATACCGGAATCTGCTGTCTAGGTACACTGACGTACCTATAAGTACCGGAACCCCTTTACCGAGTCCGATGATGGGCGCCATGGTTCCACCGACTGTCAAACCTAACATGTTTGTTTTGTTATGGAGGGCAGAACATTGGAATGCTGTTTGAAATGAGAGAAAGTATTTTTTTGATATTATTTTGACCATTCCCTATAAGAGTCTGTTTTTTTTTTAATTTACGTTCGTGACGAAACAAAAATATGCGGGAAATAGACAGGAGGAGGGGAGGATGGATGGAAACAGAGAAAAGAAGAGAGGATGAGACTACAAGCGAGAAAAAGAATGAGAAACAAGAGCAGAGAATAAGAGACGGGGAAAATAAAAAAGGTTTATTCTTTATTTTACTCCTTTTAAGACGCAAAACTTATTTTAAGTTACTTATACTGCTGCGTTAACTTAAACCTACATCACAATACCAACGAAAGCATCAAATTAATAAAAAAAGAGAAGTAAAATGTTTTAGTTCCCTTGTTAAAAATACTCTTTTATGTTGTTATTATAACGTTAAACATACATATTCCCTTTGATATAGGCAACACAATATACATGATAACCCGTACGGTGTAGTCAACACAAAATGTAAGAATACTAAGATATACCGGATGGTGAATCGCCAAACGGGCAATAGGAAACTCGATAGGAAATTCTAACTTGTTGAATTCCTGCTTTCCTAATTATTTTACATCAAAAGTCATAAGAAACTATTTGTAGAGGACTGAAATCTGTATTAAAAACAAATGTTAAAATTATTCTATGAATTAAGCGTACTCCAAAATTTTGCAAAAATATAATACATTAAAGGAGGGCCACACACGGTACAAGAATGTGTACGACGTGTTGCGTTTGGTCGTATTGATGTTTCTGATATTTGACAATAGTTAAATTGTCAATATTTTATTTTATGATTAAACTATAAACAATAAATTTTTACAAATACTACTACTATTGAACAATAAATAGTACTTTGTAAACAATAAATTATATTGTTTACAAAGCAATAAAGTTGATGAAATGTACTCAGTTCACGAAAAATCGCAATAATGTATTCAGGCAATAGTGCGAGCACTCCCAGATCTTTATGTAACGTAAGATATTATAATACACTCCAATTCAATTCCAGGTTATACAACAATTCAAAGAATTTCAATACAGTTTTACTGTGATCCTTCCTAAAAATAATTTATGAGAATTTCTAAACATAAAACTATAACAAATGTTCAAACAATAAGCCATTTTGTACTAAGCAGAATCCCACTCGATTGTAAAATTATCGTGTAACATTAGCCAGAAAACGTGGCGTTATTTTTGCACTCTCTTCAATACAATAATCTGCATGTTTAATGCTTCAATATCTGTAAATTTTTGGTCAGAATAGATTTTAATTTAAGATGCAACCAGATAAAATAATCGTTTGAAGCTAGATCGTCCGATCTCGGGGGGGGGGGGGCACTTAATGTTACAGCAGTCAGGTCCAATCAAACAATTATTAAAGCTGTTTTTAAGGAATTCCTTAACCTACCAGTTATTGTGCGCAGGGCATCTCTTTTATACGTACGTGTAAAAAATTTGCGTGGTAACCTACATAACCTAACTCCGTAAATAATGAAGTGAGTAACGTCCCATGACATCTGTCAACGTCCAAGTGTCATGTCATAGAACTGCTAAAATGTCAAGGTATATGTCAGCATCCATCCATTTGAAACCAAATTTCTTCTTCATCTGGAGCTATTTCTGCAAGTCAGGGTAAAATCTCTTCTTGTAGCAAGTCTAAAAACTTTTTTGAGTTTAAATTTTCCTCATAGAAAAATGGCCCAATAATCTTGTGTCTAAATAGTCCTAACCAGACATTTATTTTGCGACGATATTGGGCATGGCCTTTAATAATATCCTCAGGCTTTCTTGTCGACCAAACCCTATAATTTTGAACATTTGGTTTATTATTTAATGTGAATGTACATTCATCACTAAACAAAATGTTTTAAAAATTGTCTGTCTGCATTAGCCCTCTCTAAAATATCATAACAAAATTCTGCTCGTCGCTTATCATCTCCTCTTAGTTCTTGATGACATTGAAATTTATATGAACGGAATTTATTCCTTTTCAAAATTTTTAAGGCCGTGGAATTATGAATATTAAACTGGTCTGCAATGGTCCGAGAACTTATTCTAGGATTTTCTACAACAGTTGTTAATACATTTATTTCATTTTGATTTTCTAAATTTCTTGGTACCTCAGCAATATTGTCTGTACAGGTACAATTAGAAATCACGGTCCCAGTATTTTCAAAATTTTGTATAATCCTTTGAATTGTTGAATGACTTGGAATTGGTATATCTTACGCTAAATAAAGAACTGGCAATTCGCGCACTATTGCCTGAATTAAACATTTTTATTATTGCTACTTTCTCATCAACTGAATATCAGAAACATCAGTATGACCAAACGCAACATGTCATACACATTCTTGCACCGCGTGTGGCCTGACTTTAAGGGGTGGCCTGAAAAATGTATTATATTCTTGCAAAATTTTGGAATACGTTTAATTCGTAGAACAATTTTAACATTTGTTTTCGATACATATTTCAGTCCTCTACAAATAGTTTTTCTTGATTTTTGGTGTAAAATATTTAAGGAAGTAGGAATTCAACAACTTAGAATTTCCCATTGAGTTTCCTATGACCCGTTTGACGATTCACCACCCTGTAGACAACATAACAGTAATTATGTTGATGTAAGTTACATCACGTTGTTTGTGATGTTTTAAAGTAGGCTCCTTGGTCTTACAATCTAAATCGTTAACTTGTTTTTACATAGTTACGATTGTTATCTTCATGTTGACATTTTGTATGAAGAAATATTGCAGATAAACCAAGAAACAACGATAATTCGTCTAAACAATGCAGTAGAAAAGTTGAAATTGATATAAAATGAGGAATAGTCGCTGAGAAGACATAAAACTGCTTATCTACTTTCATAAGACCACTTCAGACTGTATTAATGGCACAATCTGGTAAAAAGAAACCGTTGTCACTTTTTTCTTCAACATATTCAAGTACTTTCTTAATTAGTTGTTTGCAGGGTTCGTTCAATAAAAAACATAACCTCAAATCAATTTATTACAACTTGAAAGTGACACTTTCAACATCAATAGTCGTTTGTGTTGGTAATATTCGTCAATAACAAGATGCAATATTTCTTTTGACAAAACCAACGATGAACCAAATAGTAGGATTTAATATTTACCGAACAAATTAAAATTTTGTGATTTTTATATTTTGTTTTTTAAGAAAACTTAGGGATTTTATAAAATGGTAGTAAATTGTATTTTTCGATTGTTTAAATAATGTATAGGCACATCAAAAGTATCTAGGTGTGATTAGTGAGATTTTTATTTCGGTTTTACATCATATACAACAAATTTTACTTATACAATTATTTTATTTGGATATATATCGTTTAGAAGACACGATGCAGAAGAGCTGGATAGTAATTATTATATTTAAGACACCTGTTTTTTGGCATGAGTTTGCTTTTGTGGCTATAAAGTTCTAGCTCATTCAAGATGACATCGAAAACGGTGACATTTCTAGTGACGTTTGGAACATGAGAAAATATATATAAACATGTGTTGTTGACAGTTGGAGAACAGTGGTATTTCGAGTCTTGAAGTTCAAGAAAACAGTGATGACTTGATAAAACAACAGTTCTATGAAACGCTAGAAGAAAATGCCCAGAAAATCCCGGGAGAAGATATATTCATCCTCATAAAGAGATTTCAACGCCCAAACAGGTAAAGAAAATTGCTTCAGAGATGTTGCAGATACAAACTCAAAACATGACACAACAAACAATAATGGAGAAAGAGGAACGAATACCACCAGGGTAAAGAACTAGAGACAAACCTAAACTGATATGGAGACAAATAGTGGAAGAAGACTTAAGAAGTATGAAAATTAGAAATATAGGAAGGACAATCAAATAGAGAGAAGAATGGAAAAAAGTAGTGGAAACAGCGAAGTCACACCAGAAACTGTAAAACCAAACCCAGAGTGGGATGATCCCCACACAAAAAAAGATCTTTAAGTGAAAACAACTTCAGCTTCTTCAGGAGCGTAGAGCTTGTATATACAGTGTAGCTAAAAGTTTATGGTCGGTATGGACCTTCGTGAGAAACACCTGTTTAAAAAGAGAGCGGTATATTAGGTCCGCCCTTTATATCGTCGAAAATGCATCAGTGGAAATAAAAGAGGGGAAGTTCAACGTTGCCAAACTTATTGGTTTTATTTGACCTGTTGTCTTTTTAGCATCTGAACAATGTTGTAAGATAATCAAATTTGGTCGAATTGCTTTAAATGTCAGCTTACTGTTTTTTATTGGGAATATGCCACAATTTGCACAAAGATAGTGCAAACACTCCTGACCATGGAGCTGCACGAAGGCGGAGTCAAAATTCACGTAAAGGCAGAAAGGTTCTATTGTGAGTGGAATTTTACAGTGCATAGTACAGTGCGTTTCTAACGAATAGAGGTGGGTCGTTGACGTTTTTATCGTTAACGAAACTGAACCGTTTTTCGTAAACAAGTAACTAGTTAAATTATTCAACTAGTTGATTGTTTAACAGTAGTTTCAAATAAGCGAGTACATAAACAAACATGCTTTCTTGAATCGAAGAAAAAATACTGAAGTATGTTTTCTTATTCAATGGCTTTTCAAATTTGCTGTAGCTGATTTATAACTAAACTTTTCTTTGCAAATATTGCAGTCTTCTCACTGTTAATGTCTTTCTCAAAGTGATGTCATAAAATACTAACATTTTTACGCGCAGATAAACACAATAATACAAAACATCAATCGGGGACTCCCATATGTTAATATTTCAAATTAAAAATAATCGATCATTGCAATATTCAGAAAGTCGAGCATGAAAGCTGCATCTTCTACAAATGTGCGTTTTTTGAAAATAAAATTATTACTCTTATACTAGGTAAATCATTTTAACTTAGAAAAAGACTTCTTAATTGAATATATACATTAAATAAATCCTTTAACGAACAATCAAGATTTAAAATCGAAAATGCAGATCAATCGAAAATCGAAACTAATTCATTAATCAGAATACCTACATAGTTATTTTATTTTCAACGTCAACCGATCGCTCTACTGTTCATCGCCCCGAAAGAGTCGTGATGTTATTTTTAGTTTTGTAGTAGTCTCTCAGATCAACTAATTGTCCTCGTCGACGTGAAGGATTCGTTGTTCCTCTGTTTACGTCTACACAAAACGTAGTTTTTTTTTTTTAATCAAGCATCAACTGGTTGGCTTCGCAGTGAGAAACCGTAGATTCGTTAACGACAAATAAACGATTGTATAAAACGGTTCGTTGATTCAACGCTGATCTCTGCAGAACAGAACTAGTTTGTTATGCCACGTGTATTGCATAACATATCTTCTGTTGGTTGGTTGGTTGGTCTTTCATAAAGCATAATAAATAAAGACAGTACTAGTAAAGCATTAGGAATGAGCAGGTGTATTATATTAAATTTAAACTGGACGAAAAATTACGTCTTTTAATTTAAAATAAGATATTTGGTATTTTCCAAATAATATCTTTGAAACCATAATTCCCTTTTGGAGGTAGTAGATGTGAAAATAAAAACTAGTTCTATAAAAATGAAATCAAATAAAAAATAATTCCAACACTACTGTTTAAATTAAGAATAACTCCAAACAATTAGAAATTCTTAGGTAATTAAATGTTCAAACAGGCCACCAAATTTTAACAAACAGTAACCAAATCGCGATGTTGTTAAAATTATCTTGTTTTATTTCAAAATTGGATTACAATTTCGTCAAATAAAAATGCGAATCTGTAAATTTTTCATGGATTTAAGAAATTTTGTAACAGTATTTGTGTAATTTAGTGTTTCATTTTTAATATCATCATCCAGTTTTGAATGGCAATATATCCGCGCACTGACTGATCGCCAATTTTTTGAATCAATTCAATGGGCAATAAGGCAACCCTGCCGCTGTTTCTTACGTGTAATCTGGATCGGAAATAATCGTCTCGCGTTTACTAGTGGGCGTGCATAAGGAATGTGGAGGGGAGACCAAGAGGAAATATGATTGTTTTCTTTGTCTATTCGCTGAAACTATGATTTTATATCTGTGTTAGATATTCTGTTAACCGACCATATACTTTTACCTACACCGTATATAGTTGTCATTGTATTAAGTATTGTAAACGTAACAATATGAACAATAATAAATTTTTTTATTATTTTAAAGTACAAAACCATCGAGAAAAATTGTTAGAGTAGGTTATGAATTTTACATTTCAATGACGTTAGTTGACATTGTCAATAGGAATGTTGTTTGTAAAGAGATTATTTCCAAAATGTTATTAAAAAAATTGTTAGATGTATGTGTGTTGTTTTTATTACCAAGTCTACTCTAACTAGGTTTATTTCGATGACTTTTTATTTTCTGGTGTGTCTTTTTTAAGCATCTGCAAAATAAATTAAAAACCTCATAAAACATTCTTAGATACTGTGGATGTGTGTAGATCTAAGCCAAATAATGTCAGAATTACTAAATAGTACACCAAACGTAACTTGTTGACATTCTTTTATTTTTTTTTTTTTATTGTTTATAAGATTTGTGATCGAATCTTTGTAACTGATAATTTTTAGATCTTATGACTGTTATTTAACATAGACTGTGATCATGTTTCTTGTCATTTATTTTAATTGTATTAAAGTTTTATTTTAGAAATAAAACATTCATCAGTTGTATCTTTTATTTTCCATTTAAAGTGGCTCATATTATGAAATCTTCGGTAATGACAGAGTTAGCACGAAATAGAGCAAGTTTGTAGATAACAAGTCGACAATTTGTAAAATATACGAGGTTGGAAGTCCAAGAAATGGACATACTACAGCAGATACATTTTGCAATAATGCACTGGTAGTGCATTTCCCATTTGGTTTGCTGGTGAAGTCAGTACTATAAATTAAAACGAAGAAGTTAATGTTAATTTACAGCTACTACATAGGATAAATATATTTTACCTTAAAAGTACTTTCCAAATTATCAATTCACAATACAACCAACTACTTTTGTCTGGAAGACAATTTTTTAATTATATACATAATTTTCAATGAAATAAAATTTATTTAAAGGGTTCAGTAAGAAGTACTGTCGACTAGTGCGAAGCTGGGACTTCCTTTATCAACTTAAAACTTCTAAGCAAACAACGTATTATTTTATGCCAAAAGAATTACAAAAAGATTCCTTATCCCGAGAGTAATGTTAGGCTTAAGTAAATCAATTTTAAGAAAAAGGGAGTTCTAAGGAGTATTTTAAAAGGGTGACTCATACGCATGTCAATGGACCGTGGAAGTGATGACGTAGATTTTATTGAAATCTGTCAGTTTCACCAAAGAATATAGACGGCGTCTATATTCTTTGGTTTCACTTTCCAAACAAACAATATTTAGTGTGGATAATTTGTATTTTTCGTTATTTTTTCATTTTTTTACAGAATCTTTCCGCTTTTTGCAATATCTAAGTATTCTAATAGTTACTACAACAATTTTACAAGGTTGTGTAAATAATAAAGCATGTTGTTTTATAAAAATATTAATAAAATGCATGTATCAATAAAGTAAGGTTAGAATGTCTTTAATTTAAACTTTTAAACTATATTTCATAGAAATAGAACACTGAATTATGATGGTATTATCGTAAAAAACACTATACTTAAAAGAAAAAGCAGCAGAGGAAGCATAATGTTAACTTTATAGAAATTAAAAAGTCTTGAATTGGGCATTTCAACTTTCGTTTGGAAAGTAATTGACAGTTGTGACGTCACACTTCCACTGTCCATTATTTCGCAGAACAGATAGTTGTTCTGTGGTTAGTAACGCTAATGTACCTCAAAAGGGTGTCTCACACGCATTTCGATTATATCGCCAAAGGGTATCTTACAAGTAGTTCCAAAGAGGATCTTAAACGGAATTCTAAAGGGTATCTTACACGTCTGTCAATTATTTCTAATATGATAATTACTAATAAGAATAATTATTATCCCTACTTCGCGACAAATCTACACAGGTTGGTAACACTAAATTCACGTCTAATAAATGAGAAAAATAGAACAAGTTATATTTCTTTACGAATTTATTCACATCAAAATTGGATGTCAAATTGTGCTTACAACATATACTTAAAATTTGACCTTGAAGCGACTTCATGAATTTATTGTTGGTGTAAAGCCCTAGTTCATAGTTATAGTTCTATGAATATCAGTCTAACACTACTGTTAATGTGTCAATTATATTTCATGAATTGAGTAATCTATGAGTAGAAAAGATAACAAGCATTTAATTGGTCTAACACTACTGTTAATGTGTAAATTATATTTCATGAATTGAGTAATCTATGAGTAGAAAAAAGAACAAGACATTTAACACTGCACTGAATATTTTACCAAATTTTACTATTTTTAGATGTCTCTCCAAATTTAATGTCAGACAGAATATAATAAATTCAAATTCGCCTATTGTAAATTAATTTGATGAAAAGAAAACAAAGAAATAAATTGAGTACTCCATCTATAATAGGATTATTACATACAAACAGATATATTGGTAAAACAACATTTGTTATGATTTTTAAGTCAATAAAAAACTAATTTTTAATATGGCTTCAAAATGTAAATTACATTCAGCGAGGATGATACTTGATTGTGCTTAAGGTAGGTATAAGAGGTGCCTTTAATCTACCTTTAAGACAAATGTATTTCTATATGAGATTCCATACTACAATAAAAATTAGGTTGTATGTTCCAAAATATTGAGTATGTAAAGTATGATTTCTATTGCATGCTTAATGATAATATTTTTTACTGTTGCAGGTCAAAGAGACCTTATACGTTTCAACATTAGATCCACAGAAGAAGCACACATTGGTTATACAATCCATGACAGTGGTGAAGAAATAGAACCATTAAAGGGCTTCGGGCCATCTCATGCTATGGTATTTGCTGGAATGTAGGCAATGGATCAATCACAACATATCAATTTAACAAATGCCATTGATAAATTAACTTTACATGATTCTGCTGTTAGTGTTGAGTTAGGTACAAGGTAATAGAATTCCACTAATTAGTTTTATTTGTCAATACATGCATGTTTCTCTTTTAAGCCCAGCTGTGGGTCAAGGTTGGAGACTGGGGTTTATTGGACTGTGTGATTTTTATTAATAATCCAGCCAATTATCCAGACCATCTTTAAATAGATGAAAAATCCGAAGCTATGATTATTGGTAGGTTGTTTTACATTAAAAACATTGAATAATATAATAATACAAACAAAACTACAGATTCTTATTCTCAATTACTTCTTAGATGTTGGAATAGGGACCCTACCTCTTCTATTATATTATTATCTAAGTAAATGTTTTTATTTAATGATATTTAATTAAATTTAGGAACAATCATAACCCCAGACTAGTACTTGGGACCTGTCATATCACTGTGTATGAAACATAGGGGATTCAGAGGTCTGCAAATAATATAGGCAATGAAAGAGTGATATTACAATATGAACTACCACTTTGTGAGGTTGTTTTGTAAACTTCCATGATACTTTGAAGACAATAATTTCTTCCGAATATGCCAGCTTTGACTATAAGGTTAATGGGTACCAAGGCGGTACTTTAGTTAAGGTAGTTAAGATGTTTGTTTAATTTTTTTTTGCTGTAGATTTGGAATATTTCAAATTATCAGTAGGCAATAATTGTTTTCAGTTAGGAATACTGTTAAATGGATATCTGGTGAATGAATTAATTAACATAGTTCATGTAACATAAGCTCAAAACCATAAGACAACTGAGAGTATTGAAATTAAAATACATTATTCCTACACAATTAATATCCGAGCTAATGTAAATGGTAAAGTGATGACCAGGGAAAACATTAAGTCTATTTAAGAACATTATATAAGATTTTGAATTTTTTATTCTCTTATGTTTTAAATACTTTTCTGATATTCTTTTCAGTATGATGGTGATATTACCAGAAGGATGAATCTGTCAGCCAAGTCAGCCCAACAAGCAGCAGGCAAGAAGAAAATGAGGATGGTTCCCAATATTTCCCTTCCCAGAGAACATTATTGATGTGTTAAGGAAATAAATGTAGACATTAATTTTTAATAAACATTTTTGAATGAAATTTTAATTGTTTTACTTGTAACCTGTTCAATCCTATGAAGCCTCGCATATTAACAAGAAAAACTATAAATTAAAGTCTATTGTTATATATAACTAGTAGGTGGACATGTAGGTGTTTTATAAAAGCTACGAGATTCATGATTCTGCTTTTTATACTTCTCTGATTTTTAAAAATATTGTTTTAAAGTAATATAAAAATACTAACATGTAGACTGATTCTAATGCATCAATATTCTATAACTTATGATGTTCTATAAAATGCTTTTGTGTGTGTAAAGTAAAAATTCTGCTAAAAGTGTAGTTTTAGTTTTAGAAATTGAAACAACCCTGTAGTACTTATTAGAACATTTTAGACAACACAAGGACATAAAATTGTCATTCAATAAAATAGATAAATCACACCACAGCAATTGATCACAACAAACTAATAAATAATAATACTAATAAATTTATTTGCCCAACCACTTTCCGAAAGAAGACTGAAGGAAGTATTATAAAAATTCCAAATTTGCTATAAAACAATTTAAGTTGTGTGATTATTGTTATTAACTTTACCAAAACATACAATAATGTCCTGTGGTCAAAAATATTAAAGGGTATCTTACACGCACGCTAATTATTTCTAAAACAAATCTATGTTCTGTGATGTGATTACCAACGCTAAAGGGTATCTTACAAGTATCTCAAAAGGGTGTCTCACACGCATGTCAATTATTTCTCAAGCTAGCTTTTGAAGGTATGACGTAATGTTCCAAAATTGGTTCGCTTCGCGCAAGACATAGTAAAGATCCCTTCTTATGGAATATTAGAATGTAGTTGTTTAGAAAAGACTTTTAACTTTAAGTTTTTAATATAATGTGGCTAATTTAAATATAGTAATTATAATTTTTCGCATGTACAGGTGATTACATGAGACAGATAATAGAATAGAAACGTAGTATGTAATACTACGTTTAAAACACTTTCAAAGATAACCATTTATATCGTATGGGTATGGAATAGAAGAAAAATATACTTTATTATTACTAAAAATTGTACAATTTTATGGACAAAGCTTACAAAAAGTCAGAAAATATCAATAACAATTAAAATTTACTGAACTTACATAAATCGTCAATATCACAAAATAAAAGATAATAAAATAAACAGTCCATTGTAAAATTTTAATCAATTTCAAATTTGCTTAATGAAACATGACGAACTAATAAGTTGAAGTTGCTGAATATAATACTTAAATATATATAAAAATACTTTAGTTATTTGTACAGACATAGGCGATTGTCATTTTACAGAACTTGGGGAAATATGTTGCAGATTTAAGTTGTAAAGAAATAGTTAGTTTTTTTGACGAATATAATATAGATTTGTTTACTAACTCAATGGACGGGATCGGCTAGTAAAGATCAAATTTTGAATGTCTGGTAGAATAGTCATGATTTGATCTTGCTGGAAAAAACCTGTAGGTGTTTACTAATTAAGCAAACAGTTTCTAAAA